>NW_007249689.1:464876-469046 GCF_000164805.1 Carlito syrichta | reverse complement strand
CGAGACCCGCCTGGGCAGGCGAGACCTTATCTCTACAATAAATCAAAAAATTAGCCGGGCATGGCAGCGCGCGTCTGTAGTTCCAGCTACTTGGAAGGCTGAGGCGGAAGGATCACCGGAGGCCAGCAGGCGGGGCTGCCATGGCCGGGAGTGGCCACTGCACTCCAGTCTGGGCGACAGAGTGAGACTCCAACTCAAAAAATAAAATAAAATAAAATAAAAAGTTCAGCAATTTGTCATATAAAACACAGTCATGTGCCATATAACAATGTTTTGGTCAAAAACGGATTGTATATATGAGTGGTCCCATGGATTATAATCCATATTTTTACTGTACCTTTTCTATAATCAAGTGAGTTTTAGATACACACTCACCACTGTGTTCGAATTGCCCACAGTATTCAGTACAGTAACATGCTGAACATGTTTGTAACCTAGGAGCAATAAGCTATAGCATATAGCCCAGGTGTGTAGTAGATTATACCATTTAAGTCTGTATAAGTACACTCCATGATGTTTGCACAACAAGTAAATCATGTAATGTTATGTTTCTTAGAACTTATCTCCATCATTAAGCAATGCATGACTGTTATCTGTCTTCTACTAGCCTTCTAAATCCAGTTAGACTTGTCTCTCCCTTTACAAATTCTCTCTGGTCCTTTCTCATCTGCCTCTGTTCTTCCTCAAGATCACTCAAAAAGAATAAGGCACTTACACATCTGAAGTTTTCAGGTCAATAACTATAAAACGTCACCCAGACCTTAAGATATTCATATTTAATAGTTTTCAAATTTTGTGCCTCTCAAACAAAAAGTTGTATGAGATATTTCTAGGAGTTGATGAATGAAAGAGTGCCAGCTAGATTTCACTATAAAAGTCTATAGCCCCCATATCTCCTTCATGCAATATGTCAAACTTGAGGCAAAAGAAATGTATAAGTATTTTTTTTAATCAAAAGTTTTAACCCATTGCACTCGAAGACATCTTGCGGATCACCTACCAGCAACTCAATCATACCTTTTTACAAAATATGAAAAATGAATCACTTCAAATTAAACAGTAACCATTGGAACCAATTATTTTATTGTAATAATATTTGGCTTATAATGAAATTTTGGACATTGAGATATTTATGAAAAAATGTATCTTTTACTTTTTTTTTTTTGAGTTGGGGTCTCACTCTGTCATGTGGTAATGTGCGAAACAGTCACCAACGTGCATTGCAGGTTCATTGATACATGCTGTGCAATAGTACTTTTTTTGACATCTTTCACCTGGCGTTTTTCTATTCAAGCAGTCAATGCAGTCTTGTTTTTCTTCCTCCCATATTAACAATATGCAACTTATTGTCCAGTCTGTGCACCACTGTGAAAACACTCCACACATTCTCTTTCTACATAATATCAGTTAATTTTGTTTACATATATCTCAATATATATTCCATCTCTTTATTTGCTTTTTCGTGCAATTCAATGAAAAACTTCAGGAAAGCATACATTTTTGAAAAATTTGCACTGGCATAAGTTCGCCCTATATAATCACCAGCATCTCTTTATCATTCGAGTGGTCTGCTAGATTTACAGTGTCCCCTGAGAGGGAACACTGAGTGCAAAGGGTTAAAATTCTCATCCTAGAATATGTAAGAAATAAAGAGAAAGCAGGTAATAGTGTGCTGTTTTTTGTTTTTGTTTTTTAGTTAGAGTCTCTCTCAGTCACCCAGAGTGGAGTGCAGTAGCACGCTCACGGCCACCCCAGCATTGACCTGCAGGCCTCAGGTGATCCTTCTGCCTCAGCCTTCCAAGTAGCCGCAACTACAGGCGCGCGCTACCACACCTGGCCAATTTTTTTTTTTTTTTATTGTAGAGACAAAGTCTCCCCCATGTTGCCCAGGTTGATCTCAAACCAGCAGGCTCAGGCAATCCTCTCGCCTCCGTCTCCCAAAGTGTTGGGATTACAAGCTTAAGCCACCGCACCTGGCCAGTGTGCTGTATTTTTTAAAATGAGTTTCTAATTTTCTGTCTTTCATCACTCACTTATGATGTGAATTCTACAGATAAAAAATTAAAATATAAAAAACCCTTTTAAGTTTGTCGATATTTCCATTTTGAAAAGAATGTGATTTTGCTGTTGTTCAGCGATGTTGTCTATAGATGTCAGTTTTAGCCAGTTGATTGATGATGCTGTTGAATTCAACTATGTCCTTACTGATTATCTGCCTCATGGATTTGCCCATTCCTGCTAGAGGGGTACTGAAGTACTCAACTATAATAATGGATTCATTTATTTATCCTTGCAGTCCTGCCAGTTTTTGCCTCATGTATTTTAATGTCCTGTTGTTAGGTGCATACATATTAAGGATTGTTATATCTTCTTGGAGAACTGACCCTTTTATCATATTATGTCCCTCTATATCCCAATAACTTTCCTTGCTCTGAAGTCAGTGCTGTCTAAAATTATTAATATAGCTACTCTTGCTTTTTTTGATTAGTGTTAGCACAGTTTGTCTTTCTCCATCCCTTTACTTTTAGTCTATATTGTCTACATATTTAAAATGGGTTTCTTGGAGATAGCATATAGTTGGGTCATGTTCTTAACAATCTCTTTTAATTGATGTATTTAGACGGTAATGTTTAAAGAGATTATTGATTTAGTTGGATTAATATCTATCTATCATACTTGTTATAATTTTCTAGTCATTGTCCTTATTCTTTATTCCTATTTTTGTCTTCCAATCATTTTCTGACTTTTGTGTTTGCTTTCAATTGAGCATTTTAGATGATTCCATCTTCTCTTCTTTTTTTGAATATCAACTATGCTTCTCTTATTTTAGCAGTTGCCCTAGAATTTGCAATATCATTACAAATTAAAATATGTCCAAAACGAATGCCTACATATTAAATTTCCATGGGAGCTTTTTAAAAACCTATCAGTAAGTACTCTAATTCACTGGTTATCTTTACTGCTTCATTTTCAAGATAATAAATTCTGTTTCTATATTCCTAAAATAGCATTATCATACCTCCTACACAAATTTAAGTTTTACAAGTTCTTCTGCTAAAGAAAAAAAGCAGTAGGAAAATAAATATTTATGTGAAATATGGCATTTAGATGCCAATCCCCATTATTTGCTATTGCCAAGGAATTAATCTTTATCAAAATTAATTTACTTAGGAAATCTCAGTCCACCATAGAGTGCTATTTGCTGTTCCTATAGTAGGAAATGCAGCTAAATCACTTTCAAATCACACTGAAAAATGGCTTACTACTTTATTTATATTACTGGCTTAAATTTTATTCAGTTGAATTTTAACCTATTTAACAGCATGTTGATTAAAATTTAAGGTGAAAGTAATATCTAATTCACCTTAAGAAATTTAAAAGCATCATTGCAACAGTACTTATTTTGCAAAATAAGCCTCCAAACTTAGCAAGAAAATCAGAATGGCCAGACCCAAGGGAACATATTGGCAGTATCTTCACCTCACACATATATAAGTTTTGTTTTATTATTATTACTTCCACATCTGTGATGTATTTGGCACAAGACACATCTTTGAACTCTTTACAGTGATCAGAGGGTGAACCATTACCAAATTAGGATCTAGGGTAACATTTTAAGGAATTATTAATAATTTTGGTATTCAGTCTACAGAGTTAGACAAATAAGTTTTCCTATGAAGATAATGAGAAATTAAGGTAAGAAACATGGGAAAGGATTTAGAGATGGTCACAAAAATAAGAGAGAAAAGTAGTAATAAGTGAAAGATTCTTTTAAATCTCCTAGAAAAAAAAATTTATCTAGCCAAAAAATAGTTATCAAATAACAATGAGGATGGAAGTTTGTGGAAGACAGGAAAGAATGCTATAAAAGTTCCACTCTAGCCAGGTGCAGTGGCTCACTCCTATAATCCCAGCACTTTGGGAGGCCAAGGTGAGAGGATTGCCACTTGGCGAGACCTCATCTCTACCATAAATCAAAAAACTAGCCAGGCGTGATGGCACAAGCCGGTAGTTCCAGCTACTTGGAAGGTTGAGACAGAAGGATTACCTGAGCCCAGCAGGTCAAGGCTACGGTGACTGTGAGCATGCCGCTGCACTACAGCCTGGGTGACAGAGTGAAACTCCAACCCAGAAAAAAAGTACCACTCTTTTTTTTTTTTTTTTTTTTTG
>NW_007249689.1:455766-464766 GCF_000164805.1 Carlito syrichta | reverse complement strand
GAGCCACCGAGCCCGGCTAAAAAAAGTACCACTCTTAATTTGCTAGATATAAAAATATACTCTTGAGACTCCAAAACAAAGTCCCAAAGCTCCAAAACAAAGACAGTATCTAAATGAAACTACAACCTACTACTTGATATAGTTTCTAGTTAAAGTAATAACTGACAAAACAGATTCAATTATTAGTTTATAAGACATTAAGAAAGAAAACATCAGAAAAAAAGAAAACATCAAAAACTAAAATTAACTAGCCAAAAAGATGGTTATATACGTAAAAACAAACTATTCAGGTGACAATGACTATGTGAGACAAACAGTACAGCAGGTAGAGCACAGAATGTAGTCCTGCTCCAGAAAAAGTCACACAACATTGAGAAAGGCACTGTATCATCTTTAGAGCTGAAATAATCCAGTCTCAGTAGAATCCTTGGAGGAACAGTGATACTGCATTAATAAATAACAGTGTTTTCTTTTTGAGGGGAGACTATCTTAAGAAAATAGTGTTTCTGGCTTTTAAAGAGAGAAAAAAATGATAGATTTATAGTTATTTCAATATGAACTGTAAAAAATGGCTTACCTTCCTTCCTCTAGAACATAAGATGCTGAAGAAACCACATGATATTTCCAAAGAAAGGTATTATTGCTTGATCTGAGTCACTAAAATTACTAGCTGTTCAAAATGAGATAAAAGAAAGGGGAAATATTAATTATTAGAAGTATACATTTTCTTTGTTGTTAACATGAAACATATCTCACACAAAACATTCAAATGAACTACAAATCCCTAGTTTTGACTCTTCAGGAATAGCTCCTTTGAAGCAAAAATTGGACAGTTAAAATTATTTAAGCAGTTCCTGATTACCAAATGTCAACAGATTTAGTGAAAATTTTCATTCATACACAGTCATACTACTTTAATATTTTTCCCTAAAAAAAAATGAAAGTTCAGCTAATACAAAAAGGTCCCAAAGTTGTAAAAAAAAGGGAAAAGGGTGGGAGAGGCAGGAATATTCAAACAGCTTCAAGGACAAAAACCATGTTCCACACCAGAATATATTTACAATTCCTCATCTTGAATTCAACTAACATCCAACTGCGGCAATCAGCCAAGCTTGGCAAATTAAAATAACAGTAATTTTGACAGATTATCTTCTATAAATATTCAAATATGAACATTTATGTTCATGCAAGGGTCTCCATATGCCAATCAATTCTTTGTTTAGGATCCTAAAATTGAGCCTATTTTCACCCTTCTGTAGGAATCCCCTGAAAACTTAACTTTCATTTTAACTCTCTCACCCCAGCTGATTAAGAGGCCAATTATCTGTCTACTTATAGCCTGAATTAAAAACTTAAGGATAACATTCATATAAGCATCAACAGACAAAAGAAACCTAGAATCTTTCAAAATCTAGGTCTAACTAAAGACAAAAAAAAAGAAAGAAACAAGAAGTAAGGTAAGGGCAGAGAGAAGATCTTGAAGGTTGGCAACCAAATAAAAAATTAACTTTTCATTCACCAAGCAGATATGACTTTTACTAACTCAGATACAAAGAGCAATTAACAACTTCATAAATTTGGGCTCCATTCAAAATTAAGAAAGACTGCCACTTTTTTGGCTCAAGGCAAGACTCTGTTTTGACAACAAGTATAAATACATGAAACTGTCAAAAGTGGAGAAATACAATCAGTAAGAAAGTCACAGCAACACATTTTGGAAATCCATAGATCCTCTATCATCAAGAGCAATCTGATAATAGGCAAGTTATCTGGTGCATGAATTTGCTAATTGCCCTATCCTATCCTATCTCCCATTACTCGGTTTCCCTCAAACATTTACACAGTTACTTGAAAAGCCTCCCACCTTCCAGGATAACAAGTGACAGGTGTGCCTCTTCATCCAGGGCAGCATTAAATAATGGAAGAAAATTCAACCTATTCAGAGACATTTACCCCTCAGGTTCCACCTGGAAAAAAACAGATACCTCTGCTAAAATTGCTCAACACATTTCTAGACACTTAGGAGGGCTGCTAGGAGACTTGTACTTTATGCTCTCACTCACCACTCAGTCACCCAAATCCAGGTCCAATGGGGATCAAAGCTAAACCAGGGTTCTCTAGCAGGGAAGAGAGGAGAAAAATCTAATCTAGGGATTAGTAGTTTAAGCCTCCCCCCGGGAGCTTCTAGAAATGCAGAATCTCAGGCCCCACTGCCCCACCATAAATTAAAATTTTGACAAGCTCCTCAAGTGATTCATATACACATTAAAATATGAGAAGCTCTGCAGAAGGGTAGATACCTGAAGAAGAAAGAGGGTATAATCTTCTTTTCAAAGACTGGTTCCCACTATAGGCTACTGTTTGGCTAATAGGCAGCCAATTTTTTTTTTTTTTTTTAAAGACAGGGTCTCCTTCTGTTGCCCAGGCTGGAGTATAGTGGCAGGTTCATATCTCACAACAGCCTCCAACTCCTAAGCTCAAGCAATCTTCCTGCCTCAGTCTCAAGTAGTTAGGACTACAAGTGCAAGCCATCACACCCCAACAAATTTTTTTTTTTTTTTTTTTAGAGACAGAGTCTCGCTTTGTTACTCAGGCTGGCCTCAAAATCCTGGCCTCAAGCAATCCTCCTGGCTCAACCTCCCAAACTGCTAGAAGTACAGGCATGAACCACCATGCACAGCTTTAACCTCAGTTTACAGCATCATTATTTCTGCCACAATTGGTTACATGTTAAATAAAGGCTTTTAAGAAACAGAAACCCCTCAAGAGTCAAAGAATGAATATCTAATGATTAAATCTAAAGTCTCAAGAGAAGTTGTGACAAAGTTATCTTAGAGCAAGTAATCTTGTCTCGTGCCCCTAAATCACATTAACTAGACAAATTATTAAATAATAAAATAATAACAACCACTTTCCTTCCAAACTCTGAGCACTAAGAGCATTTGGGGTTCCAGTAGCTAGGAAAGAGACCAAGAGACCCAAGGCCTATACCCTCATGTAACCAGAAAAGAAGACTACCTGCACCAGTTATTTAGCTCCAAATTTATCCTTCAGTCTCATCTCTGCGATGCTGGTCAGCCAGTCTCCTCATACTGCCAGTGGGGACAACAGAGGGAGAATACAATATGTGCTCTTTCCAGTCAGCACTGCTCCAGCATGAGCCCTCCACCCCAGGAGCGGTAGTTGGTGACTGTCACCGGCTTTTTCTGGCTCTCAGAAATCCCCCTCAATTACCAACAGTTGCCAGGAAGTACCTCCTCCAGAGGTTTTGAACCCCAACTCTATGACTGCCTGCTTCCAGCAAATACTGCCCCTCTGCTACTCCAGGGCTACCCTTTGCCTTTTTAGGTCTCCAACACCTGCGTAACCCATTCCTTGTATTACATCTTCATGGCTGAAGTTATTTAGTGTGGACTGTTTTCCTGACCTGATCCTGACTGATCCTTCATGGCTAGATAAAATAAAAGTTAACATGATCTTGATCACATTGGAAAATACTTTTTTCAAAACATGATATTTAAGGAGAAAATACTGTCTCTCCCCCAAAATAGGTGCAAGATGGGAAATGAAAGCAAGAAGTAGAGTTGAGAAAGAAGGAAGAGGAAACATAACCTAAGAAAGCGGTATATCAAAACAGTCGTAGGTTCGGTGCGGTGGCTCACCCCTATAATCCCAGCACTTTGGGAGGACAAGGTAAGAGGACTGCCTGAGCCCACAGGTTCGAGACCAGTCTGGGCAACTTGGTGAGATCCCATCTCTACAACAAATCAAAAAAATTAGCCGGGAGTAGTGGTGTGTGTCTGTAGTTCCAACTACTTGGAAGGCTGAGGTGGAAGGATCGCCTGAGCCCAGCAGGTCAAGGCTGCAGTGACCCGGAGCACACCACTGCCCTCCAGCTTGGGTGACAGAGTGAGACTCTTACTCAAAAATTAATTAATTTTAAAATTTTTTAAAAGAAAGGAACAATCATCATGGTAGAAAAAATACATTTAACCCTCAAAAAACATAAAAATTCTGGAACAAATTCAAATTTTCTACTTTAATTAACAAAAGTCATAGCAGTTTAGAAATGGAGGACACTATTATTATTCTGCCCCTGCCACTGTTCAGTTTTGCTAAAGTTTTACATCTAATGTGGATTACTATACTCTATGGAAGCTGTTGAGAAAGTAGGGAAAGTCCAAAGAAGATTACAAAGAAAGAGAATAGGAAACAGGAGCCATAAAAAAGGTTACTGAGTCAAGTTTTTTAGTCTAGTTTAGTGAAGAGAAAACTCCAGGCCAACATATTAGCAGCCTCCCTGTTTAAGAGTTCTGGCTACTTGTACATCATCTATACAAAGGAAATGGGCTTAAAATGGATGATAAAGTAAAGGAAGACATAAAATGGTGCTTCTTTTGAGGCAGGGCCACGCTCTGTCACCCAGGTAGGAGTGCAGTACACGATCACAGCTCACTGGAAGTACAGAAGTGTGTACCACTGTGCCTGGCAGATTGACTAACTGATGAGATAGGATCTTGCTTTCAGACTCTCCTTGGGATCACAGGTGATGGCGCATAATGCTGGCTGCACATGAGACTAACCCAGGATATTTTTACCAAAAGATGATGACGATGACGACAACAATGATAACGACGACGACGATAATGATGATGTTGCCACCGCCGCCCAGAACACCAAAGACAGAGATCTAATTTAACTTGTCTGACACAGAGCACAGGTATATTTTTAAAACAAAAAATGCCTAAGTGTTTATAATGTACTGATAGGGGGAATGAGAACCACTTTAGTGAACATTGTGTAACTCTGCTACTCTAGGTATGGCTTAGGAATGAGCTACATCCAGCTTATTCAAATGGCAACATCTCAACCTATTCCAAAACTATTAAATAAGAATCTACATGTTAAGATCCCTGAGTAATCCAGCATGCACACTAAAGTTTAGGAAACACTATAATAGTTTAACAGGAAAGTCAGTGCATATGTGCGTTTGTGTGCATGGATGTGAGCAGCCTAAAAATAACTAAGTCAAATTTTTCTAAAGTTTGAAATATTGTTTTTTACTTTTAAAGTCTATTAGAGCTTACTGAGAATACTATTTTAGAGAGTGAGTAATAGTAACTAATTATTCAGCATATACTATTTGCAGGCACTGTTCTTTACAAATTGACTTAATCCTCAGCATATCTGTAAAGTGGGTATTTATTAATCCTTGTTTTACAGATAAGGCAAGATGAGATATTAAATAAATTACCTGTCTCCGGTACTCATAAGTAAAGTACACTTGGCCAGTAAGTGGCAAATCTGAGATATGAACCCAGGTAGTCTGTTTAAGAGTCTACACCTAACCACAAACTATTAGGATGATCCATAAGTTCATAGCGTTTGTTTTTGGCATGGCATCACTGTGGTGTTAGGAGTTTGTTTATTGCTTGTCGGTTGGAATGACAGTGTTGTGCTTGTAAATACACCTTGAATTTTGCAGATTTGAAGAAAGTAAATGCTATTTGTGGGCTAAAGGAGATGAAGTATCAAGTGGAAAAAAAATGAACACTTCCGGCATATTCTCTGTTTGAGTTCTACAAAGGAGTACAGGCAGCAGAGGCAGCTTGAAACATCTGTGCCGTGTATGGGGAGAATGCCAACAGGGAAAGCACGGCAAGAAAATGGTTTTGTCGTTTCAAAGAGGGCCACTTTGACCTGAGAGATTCTCCACGTTCAGAAAGACCATCAGGCTTTGATGAATACTATTTAAACGCTGTAATCCACAAGGATCCACGTCAGTCAACCCAAGAACTGACAAATGTGATGAACTGTGACTAGTCAACGTTTGCATTTCATGGGCAAGTGAAAAACGCCACGAACTTATACGTCAGCCCCAAAATGCTCTTTCAGCAATATCATCCCAAAACATTCTGAAATCATTCAGAAGGAAGCTATAATAATTGGTAATGAAATAGCTATAAGAGTAAAGGAAAAATGAGTGTGCTTTTCTCTGGTTAAAAAAAAAAATTCAGACCAGGTTCAGTGGCTTATGCCTCTAATCCCAGCACTCTGGGAAGCCGAGGTAGGAGAACTGCTTGAAGCCAGGAGACTCCATCTCCAAAATATTAGTCAGGTGTGGTGGTATAAAGCTGCAGTCCCAGAAACCTGGAAGGCTTAGGCAAAGAGGATTGCTTGAACCCAGGAGTTGGAGACTTCAGTGAGCTGTGGCCATGCAACTGCACTCCTGCCTGGGTGACAGAATGAGACCTGTCTCAAAAATGAATGGATGAAGTGAGGCCCTATCTCAAAAATGATAGATAGATAGATAGATAGATAGATAGATAGATAGGCAGGCAGACAGATCTGCCAAGCATGGTAGTACACTTCTGTAGTCCCAATGAGTTATGATCATACCACTTCACTCCTGCCTGGGTGGCAGAGCGAGATTCTCCTGTCAAATAAATAAATAAACAGGCCAGGCATGCTGGTTCACGTCTGTAGTCTCCATCTACTTGGCAGGCTACGGCAAGAGGATTGCTTGAGCCCATGAGTTTAAGACCAGCCTGGGCAACATAGCAAAACCCCTGCGCCTCTAAAAAAAAAAATTAAAAATTAAGTTATAATATTAATATAATTACATCAACACTGTTATGGGTCTGTGGCCCACACTTAAAATAGAACAGAACAAGATTAAGAGGAGAGTAATTCAACAGGTTCCTTATAACTTCAACATTGTCAATATTTTGTGTTAAATGATAAAAATACCAATACTGCTTATGAGACTATCCAACGGAAGAAATATCTTTTGTAAAAACCACTCTGTTATCTATATTTGGGAAGCAACTGAAATCCCATATTAGGATACACATTCTTCTTCCCCAATTCCTCCTTATTTCACAGCTACTGCTACTATTACAACCATTACCTAGTCAAGTACATTAGACTACGATTATTTTTCACAATGAAAGAGGCATACTGTAAATTTAGTCTGATTTTTCTACTCCTCTGTACCCTCACTGCTTCTAACCTCTAAAAAAGTTCACTCTCTTTCCATCTGTTATTACAGAAGCAAAAATTCCAGTTCCAGTAAAACTCAAATGCTACTTCTGAAAATATTGAGGAAGACTTTTAAAGTAAAAAGTCTACCTGAAGCTTTAATAATTCATGTGAATTCTAAGTAGCACAACAGAATAAAGTTCCCAGAGATAAACATCATTGTACTAGAAAACAGATTGAGTTTAAAATATGCAGAATTATAGCCTTTGAGTATTTAAAGCATAGCATTATTAATTTATTTTAGCTTCATTCCTTCCAAGCATGCTCCTTTAAAAAAAAAGTATACAATACCTTTTTCATTCACAATAACAAAATCTTGATGACCTAGTTTCTGAGAATGAACAAAACTACAGCTAATAAAAACAGTTGCTTAACCCATAAGAATTAATTATGACTTGAAGTTATTATTGGTTTCTTTGAGTAAGATTTTACCTGAAGAATCTAAAAATGGTAAGGTCACATGAAGCACTGTAGGAATGTGACTCAAATGCCTAAGAGTAGAGTAAAAACTTCCCAGGAAAACAAAGATATAACCCAAAAGGACTACAGACAAAACTCAAAAAAGAGTGTGCTTAGGAGGCAGGGCAACAGCCAAAAACACAGAGAATGAGCATTTCACATGACTGTCTAATTAAATAACATGACTAATAAAATGACCCATACCAAAACTTCTTGAAAATTCCCATCAACTTTTAATTATTCATATTAGTTATGTAAATTATTTGTAGTTATTTCTTCCCTCTGGTTAGCACCAGAAAATCACTCCCTTCCCTTCTCCATCTAGCTTCGAAATAGCACATTCTCCATCAGCCTTCCTTTCCCACCCTATTCAAATAGACTACACTATTTGAATAACTGAGTAAAATATTACTTATGAAAAAATAAAAATATACCCCAAATAAGTAATATTTACTAAACCCTGAATGAATGTCAGCACCCTTATACCCTCAAAACATAGAAAAATTACGTCAGAGATCATGCATAAACATTTTAATAAAAAAATTATCACTTCCAGCACCAATAAAATAGAAAGTTTATCATATCAAAGAAAAATAACTATTTAAAAATCATTAGAATCTTTTTTTTAATCATCAGGAAGAATAAATTAAAAAGATGATTCTCATAACTTCCTAATGAATAATAACTATGATCAAACTTACAATAAAATTGCAGAGTCTGGGTGCCATGGCCAGAGATTCTGATTCACAGAGTCTGAGTTTCTGAAGACAAACCCAGAACTCCACATTTTAATAAATTTCCTAGGTAACTACCACACAGATTATCTTTGAACCACACTCAAATAAATACTTAACCTTCAAACCAATGTCAACTTCTAAAAATCCTTTAGATCAGAATGCCCACTTCCATCTCTCATCTAAACAGCCTCTACTTTTTTTTTCCTTTGTAAAGAGGAGGTCTGGTCTCGAATTCCTAGCTTCTTACAATCTGTCCCACCCTCCTCCCCAAAGTTCACCCAACCTCAATTTCTGACTAAGGAAGTTACATACAGAAAAAGTAATAGTAATCATTACTGAACATATGATTGCTACTGAACCTGAACTTTTACATACTCTATTATATATAAAAATTAAGTTATATACTGCATATAAACTACATAACACAATTTCTGGCTGGAATAAATAAATGCTCAATAAAAGAAACTGCTATTATCCTTAATCTGCATAAAAACCCCAGCAGGTGGTTATTATTTTCAATTTGCAGTTCAGGAAAATGAAGTTTAGTATCTTGCCCAAAGTCACAGAGACAGTTAAGAACAGAGAGAGAGCCGGGCTCGGTGGCTCAGCCTGTAATCCCGCGCCTTTGGGAGGCTGAGGTGAGTGAATTGCCTGAGCCCATGGGTTCGAGACCCGCCTGGGCAGCAAGACCTCATCTCTACAATAAATCAAAAAATCAGCCGGGCGTGGTAGCGCATGCCTGTAATTCCAGCTACTTGGAAGG
>NW_007249689.1:409668-455746 GCF_000164805.1 Carlito syrichta | reverse complement strand
TGCACTCCAGTCTGGGCGACAGAGTGAGACTCCAACTCAAAAAAAAAAAAAAAGAACAGAGATAGGATTCAAGACAATCCATGTGACTCCAAAACCTGAACTCTTTACTCTAACCTAGGCTGAGATCCTGAAGGACCAGGGCAACAACAGCAGGTATAAAACCATTTCACAGTCAAGAACAACAGAAGAATGTTCCTGAGTCGGCCATTGCCTTGCTAAGCTATGGTATGGCCATGTGCTCTTTGAGCTATGGTCAGGCCATGTTTCCTGGCTTTAGCCACCTCCCCTGCCTTGGAGGTGAATCTCCTCTTTCTCTCTCTCTCAAATTTACTTTCTAAAATAAACTATACTTCCAATCTTAAAAAAAAGAGAATGTTCCTAAGTCATCCTCAGGTTAACCATGGCCAAAGGATGTGCTCCCAAATACTCCTAGATGACAAAGAATTAAAGGAGGACAAGCATGGGACTATGGACTATGGTGGGTTGAGCTTGCTGGAGAGCTTAACGTTTGACAGCACTTGACAATTACAAATTAGACACTCCATGTGCTAATAATTTCATGAGGAGTACAATAAAAATATGCTAAAGGAGTCTGGGCTGAAATTACTCCGGGTAAGCTGTTTAACTTAGACATTACCAACTAAGTCTTATGGTTCTCCCCATCTCAGAAGCCTCAGAAGGCCAATTCAGAACAGCAGTGACTTTCATCCATTCTGAATGTGAACATAATAAACAACAACTCAAAGTTCTCTATTCAGCATATTCTCTACTCAAGTTCTATAAAATCTGATTATGTTCCTAATGATTAATTTTTGTGCATGACTTGTTTATTTTTTAAAACAGTCTATAACTTCTCTCAAAGTGCCTGTTTCTCCCTCATCGCAAATTCCTAAGTGGTTGTTTCCTTTAGTCCACATATATTTCTGACTTGTCTATTCCTACCACCAATTCCCAAATGGTAAGCATCCTTTTCCAAAAACCTGACTTTGACCCTACTTGAGCCAAGACTTCATTCACAAGAAAGAAAACACAATTTGTCACAGCAAAAAAGATTGTATTTATATACTGACAACATTAGCATACCATTAAAACTGCTAATTCAGAAAATGGAAATCACTGATGATAAAGTATATTCCAGTCTGCTAAACTGTATAGAAAACTTGTATTTTAACCTGGTATCTCAAATAATACAAGTAACAAGTAATACAAGTCCTATAGCTGAAGTTTAGTTGATTAAATCCTACACATTTACAGTAAACTCTCTAAAGAGTTTCCTAAATTAAATGCACTAAAATTAAGCTCTTAACCAAATATGATACATATATACAAAGCAATGTACAAATACACCTCAGTCAAGAAGAACAGGTACCTCCCATTGGTTCTCATTCTACTTAAAGGAAATAAATCCTTCAGGACTATTGCACCCAAATCAGAGGTGATGATTCACTAGCATGATACTGCCAAGGAACCCACTGCCACAGGAGGAAGCAAAAGTGAACATGCTTCCCTCTGCTGGTGATCTGCTCATTAAATATGTAAAAGGAGGTACCTTGATTATCTAAATTTTTTACAAAGAATAACTTTTCTATAGTTTATAGCTAGAAAAGATTTGTTGTGGGAATTTTTGTGTAATAAGTTTATCTAATTTTTTTAAGGAAAAAATAAATTTTAAAAATTCCTGCCTGAGGAATGTAACTGTAAACATATTAAATCATATAAAAAGTTAAAAAAAAAAACAGGGCTGAGGGGGGTTCCAGATAGAGGCACACAATCCCTAAGCCAACAATCACCATGTCTCACACAGAGTAAAGACTGTATGTTTCACCTACAGAGCTCTGTCTAGAGAAAGAGTTCTGTGGTCTTAATATAAACCTAGAGCTCACAACTATGATGGAAGAAATCCTCTGGAGTTCCCTGGAAGTCCTTCTAACTGTATATCATCCATGAAACCTTGACCAGCAGGAAGTCAAAATATTTAGTAAAAGTCTTCCTCCCCTCTTTCTCCTTCCTATGTATAACAAACATGTTCCCCCTCCTGAGCAGATTCTCTGGATACACCTGCAAGTGATGTCTTGCAGCCCTAGATTCTTCCCCATTCCTTGTCTGCTACACACAGAGGGAGAACAAGTCATCTACATGTGTTTCAACCAGAATTTTTTTTTCTGAGATCAGATGAGATCGGGCATGTTCAGAGTGATTATGTCCACAGACTCAACCAGAAATTGTTTTATGAACATAGCAACTACAATCAATCTTTGATCTTCCAATGGTATGAAAATGCACTGTCCAATAAGGTATTCAGTAGCCAAATGTGGCCATTAAGCATATGAAATCAGCTGAACTGTGGCCATTAAGCACATGAAATCAGCTGAACTGAAACATGCTGTAAGTATAAAATACACATGGATTTCAAAAACTTAGTGTGAATAAAAGAAAGTAAAAAAAACTCATTGATATTTTTTAGTTAGCTACTTGTTGAAATAACCAAGTTCACCCAGTTCTTTCCTTTTTTTTTTTTTTTTGAGTTGGAGTCTCACTCTGTCGCCCAGACTGGAGTGCAGTGGCCGCTCCCGGCCACCGCAGCCTCGACCTGCTGGGCTCCGGTGATCCATCCGCCTCAGCCTTCCAAGTAGCTGGAACTACAGGTGCGCGCTACCACACCCGGCTAATTTTTGACTTATTGTGGAGATGAGGTCTCGCCAAGTTGCCCAGGCGAGTCTCGAACTTACGGGCTCAGGCAATCCACTCACCTCAGCCTCCCAAATCCCACCTCAGCGGGATTACAGGCTGAGCCACCGAGCCCGGCTTCTTTCCACTTTTTAAAATGTAGCTACTAGAAAAGCATGTAGTACAATACCTGAGACTTCTTATCATGCTCCTAACCTATCTCTTCTCTTTCTATTCCTGGCTTCCCAATCAACAGGTTTGCTTCTCAGTCAAGCCTAAGTATATCTAATAAAATGTAACAAATACAGAACAACAGATGAAGAGAGAAGTCATTTGGGGCTGACAAAAACAAAGAAGTATAAACATCAGAGCCCAATAGAAAGTAGTTTACTCATTACATAAAAGAAAGATTCCTCACTATGAAAAGCTATGTCCGGGATCTTGTGAAAAGTATTTTCCCGGATGATTGGAATAAGTGTTTCTAAAATATACTTTAATCCTCTATGCCTTGCCAAGGTATCCAACCCAGGTGTTAAAATCTAGAGTCTATCCTACAGCAGGCAATAAGATTGCACATTCTTGGCAGCATTCTGATTCAGCCATTTCTCCATGTCTGTACACCTCAAAAATCAACAAGCACCTATATGCAACTACTGGAGAGTTCAAGTTTAGATTTTCACCGTATGGCAACCTAGGTTAATCTATCCATTTTTACTCAAGAGCTCAAAAAACAGGAGGAAGGAGGCAAAGGGAGGGAGAAAGGAAACGGGTACATGCACACACGTGAAGGCACACACACAGGTCAAAGTTCTTATGTTGTCACTTGTGGTAAACCAAATCTCATGAATGGAGAACAGATCTGGTGGGCTGCTCTTTAACCTAAGCCAAAATATAGATAAGTTGAACTTCTCATTACTCTTTTCATATTCTGTTGTAGACATCTGCATGTCCTATTTCATTTTTCTCTTAAAGGTAATAAGGAGTATATCCTCCTGAATTCTAAAGTCTACAACACTGCATGTGACATATTAGATACTCAAATATTTGTCATGTTGGATTGGATCCACAGTTATAATATGAAAGAAATATTGTTTACCTCAGTGAAGCACTTCAATATTTAAAACATTCTCACTTATGTATTTGAACCGACAACTGTATAATTAGGCACACCAAAGATATAGTCTGGTTTTTTTTTGAGTCAGGGTCTATCACCCAGGCTGAAGTGTAGTGATACAGTCATTACAAGTGTAGTGAATATCTGGGCTTAAGCAATCATCTCCCCTCAGCCTCCCAAGTAGTTAGAACCACACCAGGCAAATTTTTGTATTTTTTTGTAGAGACAGGGTCTCACTTGTTGCCCAGGCTTGTCTGGAACTCCTGGCCTCAAGCAATTCTCCCATCTCAGTCTCCCAAAGTGCTGAGATAACAGGCATGAGCCACTACACATGGCCATAGTCTCGTTTTTTGCTAAGTAACTAAAGTCCACAAGTCCAAATAACTAACTCAAAATTTATTAATTTTACTATGTCTTAATAAGCAAACTTATATTCCATGATCATGCTGGTCATAAGCGACAAACCAGAACTTCACAGTACTATATTTACAACTATATTACACCACACCACACCATAACTTCTCTCAGAGAGAGCCAGGCTGGGAGGTGATGGGGGACAAAAGAAGATGGTGCCAATGACAAGTTTTTAACAATGACCTAAATCTATAGCTAGTCCCTAAATAAATAGCTTGCTTTTCACATTTCATTTATCTTATTAAGGTCTCAAAGTTTTATTTTCCTTCCTAAAATTTTTTTTTCTGTTAAGTTTCTTCCTTTTTCCTCACATAATTAGTTGAACCTTCATCATCAAAATTAAACTCCATTTCAAATTTTACCTATTTTCCCTCATACCTAGAAGTCAATCCATGTTTAGAAGTTATGCAATTTTACAAACAGTTTATTACTTCTGTCTTAATGAATGCATTTTATTACCCATTTCAGTTCACCAGTATCTTCTGAAATGGCTTCTGTTCAACATTACCCTCTCTAAAAATAACCTATTGCCCACATTCCAATGATATTCTCACTAGACTCTCATGAGAAAAGGACCAGCAGTTTCTCTACAAAAGTATTTGCAATAAGCAATCAGTCAACATTAGCTGACATCCAAGACCATAAAAGCAAAGTTAACTTGCTATCTATTGTCACTCCTGAGCTCATATTTAGAATGTCCTATAAACCTCCTATTTAATTAACAAGTTAATTCATGCCACTTCCTCAATCTGTTTCCTCATGTTTAGGAAAGTTGGTCTAGATCTTTGGAATGTTGTTAAGATCTAAAGAGTTCCTGAGTTGGGCATCTAAATTCAAGTTAACTTACCCTCTAATAGTTGATTTGTTATTATAATGTATATATTTGCACCTTGTCTACCCACTGTACTTTAAAGTAAAAGCCAGGTCCTACACAACTTTGTGCCCTTATCACTTTGAACATGGTGCTATGCAAATACAGGCAAGTTTCACTTGGTCTTCTAACTGAAAGTGTTAAATCTTTGATTTTAGCATGAAACTTTTCAAATTTCCCTATGTGTGATTCAATGAGTCAATACAATTTTAGGATAGATTCTGAGTAGATAACACTGTAAAATTGTGGTTAGAATCCAAGTTATATTATTATACTCTATGGTCGATATTCTGCATAAGTAGCATCTGCAAAAGAGATGGTAGATAATTGAGAAAGGAAAAACTGGTCCCAAACCTGGCTCTCAGTCACAGTCCTCCATAACCCTTATATAAATATAATCCCCAACTGATTAGCTGAAAACTAGACCCAAGAATGCCATCTATTACCCTGGATAATAAAGCTACAGGGGGAAAAAGGGCTGACATGGATGTCTATTTAGCTTTTGATTTACTATAATAGATTTTGCGCCAAAAATTAAGAGATTTTCCAAATTTGATTTCAGATACATTTAAAGACAATTTCCTATTACAGCAAAATTTGAAGAAATATATTTCAAAACACAGATATAGTCTTTTGCAAATGTTTTCAGTCAACTTGTTATAATGTCAACATTAGCTCAAATCTACATAGAAAACTATTACCCTTCTAAGTAGTTTTAGCAGACACCAGGACCATGATAAAAATCATTAAACTGTGTTTTTTTTTTTTTCTTTTTTGAGTTGGAGTCTCACTCTGTTGCCCAAACTGGAATGCAGTGACCGCTCCCGGCCACCGCAGCCTCGACCTGCTGGGCTCCGGCGATCCTTCCGCCTCAGCCTTCCAAGTAGCCGGAATTACAGGCACACGCTACCACGCCTGGCTGATTTTTTGATTTATTGTAGAGATGAGGTCTCGCTGCCCAGGCGGGTCTCGAACCCGCGGGCTCAGGCAATCCACTCACCTCAGCCTCCCAAAGGCGCGGGATTACAGGCTGAGCCACCAAGCCCAGCTAAACTGTGTTTAAAATACATGTACATCTATAAAATTCCATGCAGACACAAGCTGACAATAATTACTGAACTGTGCACAGAGCAGTAGAACTAAAAAGTCACATGCATCACCACATCTTCATGTAGTCCAACACATGGCACTCCAGTTTTGGAAATCCTGAGCTTACCAAAACCTTCAGAGCTAAATTTGGGTTGGGGAAAGAGATGCGAAAGGGGGGTAAAGAGCCTTTTACACACCCTATTTTGACTAAATCTGCAGCTGTAAATACAGCTGTTCTGAAGCTTTGTTTGAAACTGCCAAATTACATTTTAAAAATAATAATAATAACCAGCCAGGCGCAGTGGCTAATGCCTGTAAACCCAGCACTTTAGGAAGCGGTGGCAAGAGGACTGGCTGAGCCCATGAGTTCAAGACCAGCCTGGGCAACATGGCAAGACCTTGTCTCACTACAATAAGTCAAAAAATTAGCCAGACATGGTGGCGAATGCCTGTAGTTCCAGCTACTTGGAAAGCTGAAGCAGAAGGATCACCTGAGCCCAACAGGTCAAGGCTGCGATGGCTGTGAGCACGTCACTGCACTCCAACTTGAGTGACAGTGAGACTCCAACTCAAAAGTAATAACAGTAATAATCATCATCATCATCATCATCATCATAATAACTGGCCAGGCATGATGGTGGCTCAAGCCTGTAATCACAGCACTTTGGGAGGTCAAGGCAAAAGGACTGCCTGAGCAGCCTAGGCAACATGGTAAGACCTCATCTCTACAACAAATAAATAAATTAGCCGGGCGTGGTAGCTCACGCCTATAGTTCTGGGTACTTGGAAGGCTGAGGCAGAAGAATTGCTGGAACCCAAAAGTCGAGGCTGGGGTGGCCATGAGCATGCCACTGTACTCCAGCTTAGATGACAGAGTAAGACTCCAATTCAAAAACATTAATTATAATAACCAAAAGTAGGTTTAGTGAACTAAATAATTTGATAGGAGAACTTCACAGCTAAAAGTTATTTTTGACTATATAATTAACAGTCTATTGTTTTTGTCCTGCAGCTAACAGATAAGAATTATTACATAAATGCAAGAAACTTTTTTAGCTTCCTTGGATTGTGGAGGGTTTTGTTTTGTGTTTTGTTGTGTTGTGTTGTGTTGTCTTACTCTGTCGCCCAGGCTGGAGTACAGTGTCACACTCAAGGCTACTGCAGCCTTGATCTACCAGGCTCAGGCGATCATTCTGCCTCAGTCTTCCAAATGCTGGAGCTGAAACTATAGGCACACGCCACAATGTCCAGCTAACTTTTTGATTTATTGTAGGTCTCACCAAGTTGCCAGGCTGGTCTTGAACCCCTGGGCTCAGGCAATCCTCTAACCTCAATATGCTAGTATTATAGGCATGAGCCTATAATACTAGCATATTGGTTTGGAGTTTTTAATGTTTACTGAAGAGAAAACACACTTAATTTCTTTCCTTTGGTGCTTATGCAAAAACTTGCATTTAAGCTTTTTCTCCCTTGCCATGCCATCTATTTTATGCTGAAACAAGTTTTTGACTCAAATGGCATATAAGTATGATACCAATAAATAATACATAGAATCCTTTTTGACATCATTCCATATATATTCTCTAATGGTGTATTTACTTAAAAATTTACATCATAAATCAACACAAATGAAAGTGATACACACTTGGAGACTCATTTTATGTTACATTTTAGATATAATTAGCATCTCAGTTAATTCCCTGAATAATTATTTACTCAAAGGTGGAATTACTTATAAAAGTCACAAATCTATATAACTTTTAAAATAACTGATCTGGTAATTTTTAAAAATATCCTCAATGGCTGAGGCTTTTCAATTGCATGTTTTTATTTCTATTTCTAGATAGAAATTTCCACAAAAACATCAAGAGTAAATGAAGATACTTTCATAGGAAGAAATAAAAAAAGCATAAAAGAATCTATCAGATTCCCTAAGACTTAAGATATGGAGGCAAAACAAGATACCTCCTGGAAAATTAAAGAAAGCTAGAATAGTGAACATCTGCTTCTTATTACTAAATGTTACAAGTGGAGGAGAATGAGTTTAAGGAGCAAATTAACATATTACAAAGAAATGGTTCTTATCAATAACCTTTTAGTGTTAGGTCATTGTCTAACTTTTGGTTATCAAAAAGAGAGAGCAACATTATTGAAGTTTTTATGATATTTTGCTGAACAATAAAAAAATCATAAGTTTCTCATAATTTATGGAAAAATATTCAATATAACAGTACTAAAATATTGATTACATCTGAAACATTTACCCTGAGAGCCTCACAGTAATTAATCAAATATATTTTCCATTGTTACCGACAGTATATTTTCATAGTTATGGACAGTATATCCACATATAAATAGCAGATATATTATTCCCCATGTTTTGTTTTTTTCTATTCAAGTTGGTTTTAAAAAGTACAAGGTTTATAGTGAGCTTGATTAGGAAAGAAAAAGAAACTCATCTCTTGTTCTGTATTCTGGAAAGTTGAAAAGAAATGCCCCAATAATCCTAAATATGGTGGCCAAATATTCATGCCTCCCTAACATCTGAATAGAAGACCTACATCTTCATGGATGCTAACCAACACAGTCTGGTATTTAAATTAAAAGCCAAGCAAGCATTACAAGAGAAACACAGGGAGCCACAAAGCAAGAAGTAAATGAGCTGATAATAAGAGGATTTATGTGTTCAAAGACGATAAAGATAGCTTAATTTCAAAGCATAGATTATACTTATTTATAAGAGATTGGATCACCTGTAGCAAAAAAAAAAAGTACCTCATAAAGGCAAAGAAATCACATGGATCCCAGACAACAATTTACCAAATTCAAGAATAAACAGTGCTAAGCAGTTGCTACTAGAAACCACTTGTGCATTAAAAAGAGATAATAGCAGATCTTTTCAGTTACAAGCCTAGCTCCCTGAAAAGCACCAGCAGACTCGGTAAGGTTGGATGCACATACCAAAGCTGGCAAACTATCAAAAACGATCTCATTTGACTTCTACTAGAACTATCACAGAAAGATGAGGCAAAATGAAACAAGTCAATTGCAATTCAAGTTGAAGATGTGTCATCAACTAAAATAGATTCAAAACTCTATTCAAATCACCCTTCCAGCCATATGTCTACTTTGAAGCTTTTCGTTATCACTTATTACTATTTCCACTACTACAGAGCGCCTACACAGTAAGATCCAAAACACAGGGGGGGAAAGGGAGCTTCAGCACCACAAAATATTTAATTCCTTGTTCTCTGACGTTTCCCAAAGACACTGCTTTCTGAAATGAAAAGCTAGGAATCTTTGATCATGACCAACACAATGGGCCCTCCTATTTGGGAGGCTGAGACTAGGGGGAAGGAGGTTGAAGAACGACTGCAAGAGCAAATGACAGAAAAATCTTCTGTGAAGACACTAAAAACCTGAGAATTTTCCATTTGCTCTCCCATTTCCTTGCCACCTGTAGCTGACTCTCCTCAGCCTTCTTAATAAACTGTCCAGTGGCTGCTAATGTATAAGATCAATTATCTCTTCCTCCAAAGCCATCCTTGACCAACTATTCCTCAAACTAGCTGAACTTTGCCTGCCCCCCTCTTGCTAAAGTCCTATTTTTAAAAATCCCACCATCCTTCTCCAAGTTGGAACTCTCCTTCAGAGCCTTCTCATGCCACCATTTTCTAATATTATCTTATGCTAACAGTGCTTTGGTTGATATTCTTCCAAACTGAAAAGTTCAGGAGGTCAACAAGGCAGGAATTTGCTTCATTTTTATTTTCTTGATGGGTTCCAAGGTAACCATGAATGATCATGGTCATTTTTTAAAATGATAAAAACAAAGGCAAATATTTATTAAGCATCTAACTATACAGTTACATTCTTTTATGTAATTGATTCTATTTAATCCTCACTACAACCACTGGGATAAATATTCTTATGCTCATTTTGCAGAAGCAAAATCAGAAATTTAATGTTTAAGAAAACTTACCCAGTTAGCAAGTAGTAAATATAGGATTTAAATCCAATTATCCCAGGTCAATTATTTCTATACTAGAAAAGCAACAAGCTATGATGCCCTAGTTCCAACTATTGTCTAAGAAACAAATGTATTCTTCTAAGTCCCCTCTGTCGTGATAGGTCTATTTACTTTTTTCAATCTTTCAGTAAGCCTCCAAGTTTTAAAAAAATATTCATAATTCATCTCTTAGTTCCACCTCTTCCTTTATATTGCCCAATAGGGCATAAGTATCCTATAGCAATTTCCCATCAATAATGCTGAACATAACTTTACAGTTAAAACAACTGTACTCATAACACATTTTATCAGGATGTGTCTTCTGAACACTTTTAAACTTTTTTTCTATTCTGTACATCAGTTCAGTGACAAGGCTCCATTAGTATATAATGTAGTGTATATTTTAACCAAGTAAAACTGATAATAGTTGAAATCTCACTCTGTCGCCCGGGCTGGTATGCAGTGGCATGCTCACGGCCACAACAGTATCAACCTGTTAGGTTCAGGTGATCCTTCTAACTCAGCCTTCCAAGTAGTTGTAAGTACATGTGCACACCACCACACCTGGCTAATTTTTTAATTTATTCTAGAGACACAGTCTCGCCAAGTTGCTCAGGCTGATCTCAAACCCATGGGCTCAGGCAATCCTCTCACCTCTGCCTCCCAAAGTGCTGGGATTACAGATGTAAGCCATCACATCCAGCCAAAATACTTTCTAAACCTAGGTATTATATATGCAAATTAACTGCTTTGGGGGGAGACTTCTTTTAGAAAAAAATTTGCCAATACACTTTGTACACAACAATAGATATTTGCATAAGCTAGGGCTAAAACATAAAACAATGGTAACTCTCAAACCAGAATTATGTTCACCACCAAAAATAATAGGGAAATAGAAGTCTAAGAAAAATAATAATAAGGTTAAAAATACACTATATATGAAGTCCAGGATGTAATAACAGAAACCAGATTCATCCCTCTCACTTGAAAAAAACAAAAAACTCAGAAAAAATATAGAAGACAGCAGGTCTCAAGAAACAGGACATCAAGCAACGAAGACTCATGATTACAGAGAGACAGGAAACAAACAGTGTAAAGGCTAAAACTGCCCCCAGCTTGCCCTTTAAGAGGCTTTTCGGGCCATGGCACAAAGAGAAAACAAGGTAGAGCTAGGTGAGTGAGGAACTCCCTTTAGTTGATGAAACAGGAGAGCTGAGTCTGTGAAGGCAGCTATCTCACAAAAGAAAGGGCCAGAGAAGCTACAGAAAGAAAAAAAAAAATCTGCACAAGGGCCTCTCAAATATTCAGTACAGTACTGACCACCTCAATCATATGAGACAACTACTAGGACTAGGAGAAAAAACTACCTCAAAGAATTAGAGAATAGTGACTGGCATTCATGCAGACCCAAGAATAGTACTTGTTCACAGCAGCCAGATTGAAAACTCTTCATTTATGGGACACTTGATTGGAGTACTTAGGAAGGTATTGCCTCAGTAGTAAGGAATAATTAGCCCTGGATTGAGCATTGTTCCAAGATGCCTAAAAAAATTATAAAAGCAAGCCTCCAATTGTCTCCAAATAATTACATATCAGAACAAAATTCAAAAATATTTCTAGGCCAGGTGCAGTGGCTCACGCCTATAATCCCAGCATTTTGGGAGGCCAAGGTGAGAGGATTGTCTGAGCCCACAGGTTCGAGACCAGCCTGGGCAACTTGGTGAGATCTTGTGTCTCTACAATAAATCAAAAAATTAGCCAGGCATGGTGGTGTGTGCCTGTGGTTCCAGTTACTTGGAAGGCTGAGGCAGAAGGATAGCTTGAGTTCAACAGGTCAAGGCTGCAATGGCCGTGAGCGTCCCACTGCACTACAGCCTGGGCAACAGAGTGAGACTCCAACTCAAAAAAAAAAAAAAAAATTAATACAGGGCCGGGGTCGGTGGCTCAGCCTGGAATCCCAGCACTTTGGGAGGCTGAGGTGAGTGGATTGCCTGAGCCCACGGGTTCGAGACCCACCTGGACAACTTGGCGAGACCTCATCTCTACAATAAAATTTTTAAAAAAATAGCCGGGCTTGGTAGCGCACGCCTGTAGTTCCAGCCACTTGAAAGACTGAGGCGGAAGGATCGCCGGAGCCCAGCAGGTCGAGGTTGCAGTGGCCGGGAGCGTGCCACTGCACTCCAATCTGGGTGACAGAGTGAGACTCCAACTCAAAAAAAAAAAAATCTAACATCCAAAAAAAGTAAAATTCACAATGTCTGTCATTCAATTAAAGATTATCAGACATACAAAGAGGCAGGAAAACATAAATCATCATGAAGAAATAACCAGCTAACTGAAACCAACCCAGAATAGATATAAGAATTAGCAAACAAAGTCATTAAAAGTTATTTAAATGTATTTCACGTATAACATTAAGTATAGACATGGAAGATATAAAAAAGACCCAAATCAAACTTTTAGAGATGAAAACTACAATATCTGAGAGGAAACAGATTAGACACTACAGGAAAAGATTAGTGAACTTGGACAAATAGCAATAGAAACTATTCATAAATGAGAGACAGAAAGAGAAAAAACCCAGAAAAAATAAAAAGAATATCAGTGAACTGTGGGACAACATCAAGCAACCAAATACACACCATAACCAACTGGATTCATTTCAAGGATATAGAGTTGGTTTAACAACTGAAAATCAAGCAATGTAATCTACCATATTAGCAAACTAAAAAAAAAAGAAAGAAAACAAAAGCATTGGATCATCTCAAGAGACACACAAAAAAACATTTGACAAAATTCAACAACCATTCCTAATTTAAAAACAAAAACAAAAAACTTTCTGCAAACAAGGAATGACAAAGAATGTCCTCAACCTTACAAAGAACATCTCGAAAAATCTGTAACTAACATGATTTCCCTCTAGGATTAGAAACAAGACTAAGAAGTCTGCTGTCACTGTTTCCATTCAACATGATACCAGATGGTTTTAGCCAGTGAGGTCAGGAAAGAAAATATATATATAAAGCTTTTCTTTTATGAAAGAAGTAAATGGAAGAAGTAAAGCTCTCTTAATTCACAGAAAACATGCTTGTATATGTAGAAAATCCAATGAAATCTACAAAAAAGCTACTAGAACTAGTGAGTTTAGTATTGTTGCAGAATACAATGTCAATATACAAAAACCAGTTGCATTTTTATATACTAGTAATGAATGATTAGAAATTGATATTTTATAAAATATCATTTATAAAAGCATCAGAAAATACTTACAAATAAATCTGAATAAAATATGGAAAAGATCAGTACATTAGAAACCATAAAACACTGCTGAAAGAAATTAAACACCCAAATAGAGATACCTTATTCATGGGTCAGAAGATTTAACAGTTAAGATGTTCAATTCACCCCAAAATTTATAGATTCAATGTAATTCCAGTCAAAATTTCAGTAGACTTTAATAGGTATTTACAAAAATGCTTCTAAAATGCATATGGAAATATAAAGCTAATCAGGAAGAGAGGCCACTCAGTACCTTGAAAAAGGAAAGTTTAGTATAAAAAGTCATTAACTTACAATAGAGGTTGCAGAAAAGTACAGGATTACAGGTGTGAGCCAGCACCATACCTAGTCCCCAAATAACTTTTGAGAAATAAAGAGTGCTCTAACACAGAAGCAGCCAATATACCCGAAGGCTGACAGAGCACCAAGAAAATAACTTTTTTCAACCCCCAAACCATCCTGGTGCTGAGATCCAGGCCTTATTGGAGAGGGCACAGTCCTCTCAATGTATGGCAGAGAAGTTGTTCTAGTACTGCACCTGCAGAACTTGCTGGAATTCTACCTTGTGACAGAAATCCATTGCTAGAAATTCATTCCTTAGGTTGCTAGTAAAATCTGTCCACAATGAATTGTCTCGCCAAAAGACATTCTGCTACAAACCTACCCGAGGGGGATTTTTAGACTATATAAAAAATAACAATGACTCAAAATGCTTGGCTGGGTGACGAGCTGCGGAAGCCAGGTGTTGGTGAAGAGATGGACCCTACAGAAACTATACACTGGGGAAGCCATGCAGGTTGACCCTGGAGAAGGTATGTCGCTAAGCAAATACACAGAAAAAGCCGGGATCGGTGGCTCAGCCTGTAATCCCGCGCCTTTAGGAGGCTGAGGTGAGTGGATTGCCTGATCCCGCAGGTTTGAGACACGCCTGGGTAGCAAGACCTCATCTCTACAATAAATCAAAAAATCAGCCGGGCGTGGTAGCACATGCCTGTAATTTCGGCTACTTGGAAGGCTGAGGCGGGAGAATTGCCGGAGCCCAGCAGGTCAAGGTTGCGGTGGCCGGGAGTGGCCACTGCACTCCAGTCTGGGCGACAGAGTGAGACTCCAACTCAAAAAAAAAAAACAAATACACAGAAAAAAGAAGGAAAACTTTTCTGCAGTGTTTCTCCAGCACTCTCTCTACTGGCAAAGCTTGACACTGCGCCAGCTGGCAAAAGGAAAACATTTAAAAAGCATCTATGTCAACAGAGCAGGCAAAAAAGGTGCATTTGGAGCTGAGAGGCAATAAATTAGTAACAACCATGACAACCAAAATAGCTCTGAAAAAGAACAAGTTGAATGGGTTAACATGACCTGAATTCAAGACTCATAAAGACACAGGAGTAAAGTAGTCGTTATGGAAGGAGTATCAAAAAAGACAAAGAGATCAATGGAACAAAATAGAGTCAGGAAAAAAATCTTACACATAGATGGTCAACTGATTTTTTGACAAAAGTTAAAATGGCAATCATTTCAACAAATAGGCCAAAAAAACCAGATACCCCTATGCCAAAAATAAAAATGAACGTCTATCCAATTTTTAGTCCATATTTTTAAAAATGCATCATAGGTATTTTAATAAAAACTTCCAGGAGATAATTTCTATGCCCTTGGATTAGACAATTATATCTTGAACACAAAAACATGATCTATATAAGAATAAATTGATAACCTTGAACTTTACCAAAATTAAAAACATGTATTCTTCAAAAGACAGTATGCAGGGAAAAAAAAGACAAGTCACAGTCCAGAAAAAGAACCTCTGCAAAGCATATATTTGATAAAGGACTTTTGTCAAGAATATATAAATAGCTCTCAAAACTCACTAATCAGAAAACAGTCAACCCAATTAAAATATTGTGGGTAAAAGAAAATATATAAATGGTAAATAAATACATGATATTAATATTATTAGTGATTAGGAAATTGCAAATTAAAACCATACAGAGATACCACCATACATCTATTAGAACGGCTAAAATTAAAAAGAATAACCATACCAAATGCTGGTAAGATGTGGAAGAACTCTTTCATTTCTGACAAGAATGAAAAATGGTGTAACCACATTGGAAAATTATTTGTCAATTTCCTAAAAAGTTAAATACACATCTACTGTATATTCTACTAGCTCTATTCCACTCCTAGGTTTTTCCTAGGTATTTCATTTCAAGATAAATGAAGATACATGCCTATACAAAAATTTGTATAATATTTATGGCAGCTTTACTTCTAATAGCCAATAACTAGAAATAACTCAATGATCAACTGGGGACTGGACAAACAAGCACATGAGGAGCATTTAAAGCTGAAGGACAATAAATTGATAACTGACAAAAAGCAAATCAGTATTTGCCTAGAAGGGGGAATAACAGGACACAGTAAAAGAAAAGATAACAAAGGAGCAGAAAGAAATCTCTGGAAGTAATGGGTATGTTTATCATCTTATTTGTGGTAATGGATTAACAGATAGATACATATGTCAAAACTAATCAAATTGTACATTTTAGATGTGGGCAGTGTTTTGTATGTCAATCATACTTTCGCAAAGCTATTTTTAAAAAACAAAACCACACTCCATTGGTCACCCCAAAATAAAATACTATACTGAAGTCTATAAGGAAAATAAAGCATGTTACAGAATTATAAATCACTTAAAATAGTTTATGCAGTTAATATCTTTTAAAAAGTACTCTTAAAACTCCACAACAAATAAAAACCTGAGTCAAAAATGGACTAAGAACTTACATAAACATTTCACCAACAAAGATATGCAAATGCCAATAAGCACATGAAAAAGATGCCCAATATTACTAATCATTAGACAAATGCAAATCAAATCCACAATGAGCTACCACTTAAAACCCTTTAAGATGGCTATTGCCACAAAAAAAACCCAAAAACAAACAAACAAAAAATAACAAGTGGTGTTAAAGATGTGGAAAAATTAGAATACTGTGTAGTGCTGATGGCGCTGTGAAATGGTGAAGCGAATGTGGAAAACAGTATGATGTTTCCTCAAAAAAATTAAAAATAGAATTACAATATGATCCAGCAGTTCCACTTCAGTATACTATTCAAAAGAATTGAAAGCCGCTTGAAAAGATACGTGTATACCTATATTCACAGCAGCATTAGTCACAAAAGGTGAAAGCAACCCAAGTGTCCATCAATAGATAAACAAAATATGGTATAAACATATAATGGAATATTATTAAGCCAAAGGAATGGAAACTATGGGGGGGAGGGAGATGGGATTAATGGTAGTAAATATCTGTCTGGGGAAGGGGAGAAACCTCTTATTAACAAGGGTGCCTGAACGAAGCATATTTGTATACCTAACCCTTAACTGTACCCCACAATATAATTAAAAATATTGATTATAAAAAAAAAGAAAAGGAATGGGACAGGTGCTGTGGCTCAATATACTAGTAATCCCAGCACTTTGAGAGGCCAAGACAGAAGGATCTCTTGAGCCCAGGAGTTCAAGACCTGCCTGGGCAACATAGCAAAACTCACTTTCTACAGAAAACATTTTTTAAAAATTAGCCAGGCATGGTGGTGCATGCCTACAGTCTCAGCTACTAGGGAGCCTGAAGCAGGAGGACTACTTGAGTCTAGGAGTTTGAGACTGAGATGAGCTGTAATCGTTCCACTGAACTCTGGTTTGGACAAAATAGCAAGACCTGTCTCTATTTTTAAAAAAAAAAAAAAAGGAATGAAATTCTGGCACATAACACAACATGGATACATGGATAAAACTTTTTTTTTTTTTTTTTTTGAGTCATAGACTCACTCTGTTGCCCAGGCTGGACTGCAGCAGCATGCTCAAAGTCACCACAGCCTTGACCTGCTAGGCTCAGGCGATCCTTCTACCTCAGCCTACAGCATAGATAAATCTTTTTATTTTTTTGAGGTGAGTCTCACTCCGTCGCCTGGGTTGAAGTGCAGTGGCACGCTCACGGCCACCCCAACATCAACCTGCTGGGCTCAGGCAATCCTTCTGCCTCAGCTTTCCAAGTAGCCAGAACTATGGGCGCGTGCTACCATACCCAGCTAAGTTTTTTTTTAATTGTAGAGATTTGTCAAATTGCCCAGACTGTTCTCGAACCCTCACCTCAGCCTCCCAAAGTGCCGGAATTACAGGCTTGAGCCACCACACCTGGCCATGGATAAATCTTGAAGACACTATGTTAAGTGAAATAAGCTAGGAACAAAAGGACAAACACTGGATGATTCCACTCATATGAGGTACTCAGTACAGTCAAACTCATAGGGACTGAAAGCTGCCAGGGACTGGGGGAGGGGATTTAGGGAGTTATTAGGGATTTAGGGGATATAGGGAGTTAATGGGTACAGTTTAAGTTTTGCAAAATGAAAATTTCTATGGATGAATGGTGGTGATGGTTAATGGTGTGATGGTTGCACAAAAATGTTAATATATTTACCACTAACTAACTGTACACCTGTAAATAGTTAAAAGGATAATGTTTAAGTTACACATATTTAACTTAAAATTTTAAATAAAAATATAGTTAAAAAGGGGAGGGGAACAGAGTTAATATCTACACTTGCAATAGTTTTACTCATCCCTAGATAGACGTTATCATGGTGGGGTAGGCAAATTCAAAAAAAGCAGTCACAATCAACAAGTAATTCTAAAGCCCCTAATCAGGTCAGATATTATGAGGCACTAAGGACACAAAGATACATCACAGTCCCTATAATTAAAGGATTTCTATTCTAATCATATTTACACATAGGCAAGAAATCAAAATAAGTAGTCATTAATGGCATCATTTCAAGCTGATTCCAGTATCACCCAGACCCAATCATAATTAGCAGTTTCCAAATTTCAGTAGCAAAATATTTTGTTTCTTCATTTAAGAAAACTTTAAAGCCAATTCCCCCACACTCAAACTGCAAAGAATCATTTCTGAAAGATACCATTAATGAAAGAATAGATGAAAATACATATAAGAATCTTGCAGATCTATGATAAAATTAATATCTTGCCTATACCTGTAACAGGGTTCATGAATCAAAATCATCTCACCTTTTTAGATGCCAACTTTTGTTTTTAGTTGTCACCTTCTACCCCTATCATTCAACTTACTGCTGGTCAAAACTAAGAACTTGAGTATGTGAGAAAAGAGATCAAATATGAGCAAAGAAGGAGAAACAGGAGGGGCAGACAGCGGAAAGAGGACAGGAAGGGGGAGAGGGGAGAGGAGAGGAACAGCAAGGAGGGACGAGGGACATGGAAGGAGGAGTAGGAGAAAAGAATGGAGGAAGGAGAGAAAAGAAAGAAGAAATGTAGATGTCAAGCAGATTATAAAAAATGCTACATCTCACACATAATCAAAGAAATACAACTAAAACTAGAGATCCTTTCCACCAACTGAGAAATATTAAAAGCTGTCACTTTAAAGAAAATGTGAGGAATAGGTAAGTGTATAAACTGGTACAATTTTTCAAAAAAAAAAGAATTCAGAATATCAAGTAAAAACTAGTGGGAATAGGGCTTTCATGGTACAATAAAAGAAGCAAAATAAATTTATTTTCTATAAATACCTTACTAAAAAATACTGTGTGAGAATTTATATCTTTAAAATGTAAATCATCTGAATCATTGAAACTATGAGAAAATACTGTCAATTTCAGCTCTCTGCAGTAAGAAAATGCTCTTATGTCAACATTATCAATATGGTAGTCAATAGCCACACATGAAATATGGCTAGTGAGACTTTAGAACTGAATTTTTAACTTTACTTAATTTAAACAGCGGCACATGGCTAGTGGCTACCATTTTAGACAATGCTGGTCTGCACGACTCTGGCCCTTTAACTACAACAGCAGCTTAGGCAACCCTCTGTTGTCTGTTCCTCTGTTCACCCACCTTCTTCGAAACCTCCAAGCTAACAAGCTAGCAGTTATTTATCACTCATTATTTATTGAGTACCTCTGAGAGAGGGATAGTACTTGGCGGTCACAGGAGGATGGAAATACCAGGCCAGTTATGTCACATGACTCACAAGAAAAGGAACTGCTTTATCAGAGACTCCAGAAACCTGGTTACATGATTTATTGCCTGCGCCGGCCCAGAGAGTAAAACCACCAAGAACTAGGTTAATCCAACATGGTGACAGATTTGACCAGCAAGCAATCTCCAATATGCCCTCATACTAGCTCCAGTTGTGACCAAATAAGGGCAGAAAAAAGGAGGTATCCAATTCAGGGAAGACCCTAGCTTTTCCCAGAAAATCTTTTATAATTATTCCACTACTTAGAGGAATCCCATAAAGGTAGAAATCCCATATCCTCTTGGCCACAACTCACTTTCTTGAGTGTACTACACTCTCTCCCCCTTGAGTGTGCACTCTCACCTTACAATAAAAATCTCACTTTTGCTTTACTCTGGTTCACCCTTGAGTTCTTTCTTGCAAGGTAGTCAAGAACCTGATAACAGTGAGACAGGATAGTAAGTGCAGGAAAATGTTAACTCTGTTTCCTTCTAGAAGAAGAAGGAAGCAAGTTGCTAAAACACCTCCAGGGTGTTTATGGCTGGAGTCTGCAGAGCAAAGCAAGCCCTCCACCTTCTTGATCACCTGACAACTGCAAATGGAACATGAGCTCATCATGCAGCCCAGACACCCAAATAACCTCCCTGAAGGCAGGAGAGATAAAAGCCTGTCACCAAGACCCCCTAGTTGTCATTCTGAAACTGTCACCTCCCTGAAGGCAGGAGAGATAAAAGCCTGTCACCAAGACCCCCTAGTTGTCATTCTGAAACTGTCCACACTCCCCTCCCTTGGAATGTGTACTTTCCTTCCTCCAGGCAGCTCTCCTCTTGAGACTGCCTGCCCTCACTCCAATTCCCTTTAAGTGTGCACCGTCACCTTAATAAACTCTTTACTTGCCAACCTAGTGACTTTCTCTGGAATTCTTTCCTGAGGCAAAGTCAAGACCCTGGGCAAAAATCGAGGTCTGTCTCCTCTCTCTGGCAACATCAGACTGAAGATGAGAGTCTCAGCGGCCTCAGGAGAAGCTTGCAAGCCCACCAGCATCACCTCCTATATGCTAAGCACTGTGCAAAACTCATAAATTCCTCTTATAAAGTTCACAGCCTAGAGCTAATAAACAATTCAACCACCACTGGCAACAATTCAGCCTTAACTTGTATTTATTCTCCTTGAAGGGATTTTATCTGGTACTTATAGTATCTCTTACCAATGTATGTACAACAGTCCACCCCTTATCCAAGGGGATATGTTCCAAGACTCTCCCATGGAAGCTTCAAATCTAGAGTAGTAGCAAACTCTGAATATACTGTTTTATTGATCTGATAACTAAGATGGTTACTAAGTGACTAATGGGCAGTTAGCATATACAGTGTGGATGCTGGACAAAGAGATGATTCACATGCCATGTGAGAGAGAACAGGACAGAGCAAGACAGTGCAAGATTTCACCAAGCTATTCACAACAGTGTGCAATGTAAAACTTATGAATTGTTTATTTCTAGAATTTTCCATTTAACATTCTTGGAACACAGTTGACCATAAGTAACTGAAACCTCCAAAAGTGAAACCAGATAAAGGGGGAAACAACTGAACTTTGGTTCTAGTTAGAAAAGGAATTACTAATCTTTTATTTGTTATTTCACAGGCTTAATCAATGTGTAATAAATTTCATCCCTTCCTCCCCAAGGAGGATTGCTTTAATTAACATACATTAAATTATTGATAAAATTATCTTATACTCTTAATTAAAAGTCCCACAATTGATTTACTATAGTGTTTCAGGGAGGAAGTTCACTAATGCATCAAGTATATTTATAAGTATTTAAGATGTATTAAAATGGGGCAAAGCCAGGAGTGATACACTTTGAGAGGTGGATGGGAGAGGACTTCTTGAGCCTAGGAAATGAAGACCAGCCTAGGCAACATAGCAAGACCTCTACTCTATAAAATTTTTTTTTAAATTAGCCGGGCGGGGTGGTGCGTGTATGTAGTCCCAGCTACTGATGGAGGGTGAGGGCTGAGAAGGAAGGATCCCCTGAGCCTGGGAGGTCGAGCTGCAGTGAGCCATGATCATGCTACTGCACTCCAGCCTGAATGACAGAATGAGACTCCTACTAAAAATAAAATAAAATGGAGGCAGTATAACTTCGAAAAGGGAAAAGACACTGTTAAAAAATAAAAGCCTGAGGCAGAAGATGGCAGTAGAGTTGCGTGTCACCCAGGAGGAGATCAAGAAGGAGCCAAAGAAGCCGATCGACTGCAAGAAGACATGCCCGCTGCTGCTGACATCTTCACCACCAACAACGGCTGCCATTACCACACCAACAAGTTTTCCCGCGGAAACGTGCCATCCGGCAAGCTGCAGATCTACACCCGGATGGATGTGACCTTGAAAGTACTGACTAGTGGGACCTCATCAAACTGACGAGCTTCTGCAAAGCAAAAGAAACCATCAAGAGAGCAGGGAGACAGCCCACAGAATGGGAAAAAATATTTGCCAACTGCATATCTGACAAAGGCCTAACATCTAGAATCTACAAGGAACTCAAATATGCTGAAAAGAAAAAAACAAACAGCCCATTAAAAAGTGGGTAAAAGACATGAATAAACACTTCTCAAAAGATATACGGACAGTCAACAGACACATGAAAAAGTGCTCAGCCTCACTAATCATCACAGAAATGCAAATCAAAACCACACTGAGATACCACCTAACCCCAGTAAGAATGGTCACCATTAGTAAAACAAACAACAGATGCTGGAGAGGATGCAGAGAAAAAGGAATGCTTCTACACTGTTGGTGGGAATGCAAACTAGTATAACCTCTTTGGAAGACAGTGCGGTGATTTCTGAAAGAACTAGAAACTGATCTTCCATATGACCCAGTAATCCCCCTATTGGGAATATACCAAGAGGAACTCAAATCATTCTACTGAAATATCTAGTGAAATATCTAAAACGGCTATAATAGGTTGCTTGACATCAGTAACTCCATTTTGTTAAAAAACCTCCATCTTAGCTGTCTACCTGACTTAAAAATGACCCTCCCGTGTGTACATGTGATTGTTGTAACATTCCCTTGACCACAAACCCCACAGCCTTGTTCCCCTGAGCTGTTCACGCTGATCGTTCTTGCTGACCATCTGAAAACTCCCTAGCCACAAGTTCTATATAATTGTATGCCTTGTTAACCGAAATCCAAGAGATTGTTCCTTTTGTTTTTAGTTCTTTGTACCCTCACCCCCTGCTATGTAGCCCACTTGCAGATTTTGCCTTTATAAGCTTCTTGCTGATTCCACTCAGTGTCGAGAGCTTTCCTGGCATGAGCCTACTCTTGACGGCGTGCAATTAAAGGACTCAAAATTCAAACCCGGTGTGCTGGCAATTCTCCTTTCTCGAGGTTCAGTTATAACACTACCAAAAAGATACCTGCGCATGCATGTCTACTGCAGCTCTATTCACACTAGCAAAAACATGGAACCAACCATGTTGCCCATCCATGCTGGACCATATAAAAAAATGTGATACATATTCACAATGGAATATTATGCAGCCATAAAGAAGGACAAACATATGGACTTCGTAGCAACTTGGATGGATTTAGAGTCAATTATACTCAGTGATCTATCACAGAAACAAAGAACAGAGTACCATATGCTCACTCATAAGCAGACCTTGAACAAATCAAAACACTATAAGAAAGGGACTGGCAGTAGTGGGAAACTGCCAGGGGAGAGGGAGTGGGATTGGCAGTTGAGGGAAACTGCTAGGGGAAGGAGGGGCGCACCTCATCAACAAGGGTACCAGCATAATGAACACTTGTATACCTAACCCTGAATTGTACCCCACATCTTTAAAATAAAAAAAAATTTAAAAAAGAATAGCATACAAGAGAAAAGAAACAGGGTAAATAGGGCTTGATATAGAAGGAAGTCAACCCAATTGTTTTTTAAATGATTAAGACATAAATCATAAATAAAAAGAGTAACAACAACAAAAAAAGTACTGACTAGGGTAATGAAAAAAGTCTACCGAGAAGCTAGAAAGGGCACACACTTAAATTTCGCCATCATTTTCAACGATGTTAAAAGACGTAGCTACCAAGTTAAAAAGGTTGGCAGCACCATGTCTGGCAGAAAGAGGACTGATAACTAATAGAAAGTCTGTATGTTTCAAGCCCTTCTGTAAAATATGAAGAAAAGTGCTCTTAGCATTCTGTGTACAACTGTTTTGTTAAATATATGTGTGCCATAATAAATAAATGAATACCTATAAGATAGGCTAGAATAAATCCCTTTCTTACTTATATTGATAAGTGGGCAATGTTATCCTTCTCTTTCATTCCAGGAGGACAATTAAAATGACAATTCCATGAGTTTCTTCATGTACAGCAACAAACAGTTCAATGGTTTTTCATTGCTACCAATACAACAAAGGTTTGAAATTAACTCACTCCCTAGAGAAAAGCATAGATGGACTCACCCTCCTAGTTCCTTTAGTCAATCAACATAACTTTATGTAACTAGGAAGCACAGATTTCCTTAGCAGGCAAATCAAACCCTTTGGAATTTTATCTAAGGTAACTTCACTAAGAAAATAAATGGGGTACATTCTTAAAAATGCTTCATTAGTGAATTTCACTTTTTGAGGTCCCCTGTGTGCTTGCTCCTAGAGCACCGAAGGCTCTAGGAACCTCTCAGGTCAGATGCTGTTCTGTCTGCATGGAGCGCCCCAATCTCTTTGGCTTTGAAAGTCAGGGTTAGTTTGGACCGTAAGAGAGTACATAATCTTGAGCTGGGTTACTCTGTGCTATGAAGAACATATGACCTTTTTGGGTTTGCAGTGATTACTGAGTCACTGGCCAGAGCTACAGTTTGTAAAAAATGGATGGAAAAAAAATAATAAACAACGAATAACAGATGTAGTAAATGACCAAAGCGGGCATGACCTCTTGCTTTCAGAATCCATCGAACTTCAGGTTCTACCGCTTGGTTTCTTTTTTCTTGCATGTTTAGGCAGAGGAAAATCATTGGTGAGGCTGGTCAAGTGACCTCAGAGCCAAAACCACAGACTGACTGGTGAATTAAGAAATAGAAAGATTTATTTTCAAAACGAAGCCTGAGTCATGTTTAAATGCCTTTTCCTGAGTTACTTTCTGCTTCTTTGTTCTTTTTCGTGGGCTTTAACTTTGGCGGGCTTTTATGTTCAAATTTCGGAGGGAACCAATCAAAATGAAATCCTGTAAACCAATCAGCAAACAGGACATGTAAATGAAGCGATTTTGTAGCAACTCTAAACCAATCAACAAATAGGACATGCAAATGAACCAACCACATGACCCAATCAATGTGCGCAATGTTGGCAACGCCTGGGAAAGCGTTGTGACCTCTGGAAAACCCAGCCTATTTCGAGAACAGGGAAGGGATTTGCATTCTAGGTTACAAATATGCTAACTGTAACAGCGCCAGTGTGCCTGCCCACCAGACACCCAATCTTACAAGACCACCATTATAGTCTCGCTTCTGCTGCACTCCATGTCTCTGTGTCAATCCTTTGATTTTGGACAGATGACTTCGTTTCTCACAATTGGCACTGCTTGGGCACTTAAGAGCTGTTGTGCACTGGCCACAGCAAAGTAAGATACATTGAGAGGGTGAGCTGGTCATGGAAGCAGGGTTGGTTGACACCAGGTTACCTTGAGAAAACTTGCCTGTCCTGAAGGTACATTGTGAAAATGTTACACAACACAACCCACCGCGTTTCCTTCTTAGGCTTTAATCTGAGTTCTTGGAGATCCAAGGTTCAATCAAGATGGGATCCTTAATTTCTGAAGAACTGAGTACTGCACCTTGCAGTCACACCTGGCTTTTACATGTGTAAGTACTAGGCCTTGGAAGCTGCAAATACTTACAAAAATGGCAATGAACGCAACTGTTTATCTGAGAAGTACATTTACAAATGAGGGCTCCCAAGTTCAGTCCACCTAGGAACATCTATGGATGTTCAGAAGCTTCTAAATGGATTTTGTCTCATTAAAAGACTCTTAGGGCCAGGTGGATAGATCATGTCTGTAGTTCTAGCACTTTGAAAGGCCGAAGCAGGAAGACTGCTTAAACCCAGGAGTTTGAGCCTTGGTAACATAGCGAGACCACATCCCTACAAAAAAAATTAAAAACTCACTGGGTATACTGGCCCATAACTTTAGTTCAGCTACTCGAGAGGGAGACTGAGGCAGGGGGATCACCTGAGCCCAGGAGTTTGAGGCTGCAGTGAGCTATGATCATACCACTGCTCTTCAGCCTGGATGACAGAAGCTCAAATTAAAAAAAGAAAAAGAAAAAAAGACTCTTTACGAAAGGCAAATGAAAAGTTTAAGTGACTAACTGATAAGAAAAATTGTATCTACCAACCTTTTCCTTAATTACTATTCCACCACAAGATTGAAAACAAAGGTAGATAAAGTGTTTACAAAAGTCAGCCATGGGTGGGGGTGGGGCACACCTCATCAACAAGGGTACCTGCATAATGAGCATTTGTATACCTAACCCTGAATTGTACCCCACATCTTTAAAATAAAAAAATAAAATAAAATCGTAAACCGGGCTCGGTGACTCAGCATGTAATCCTGCGCCTTGGGAGGCTGAGGTGAGTGGATTGCCTGAGACCGTGGGTTCGAGACTCGCCTGGGCAACTTGGTGAGACCTCATCTCTACAATAAATCAAAAAACTAGCCGGGCGTGGTAGCGCGCGCCTGTAGTTCCAGCTACTTGGAAGGCTGAGGCAGAAGGATCGCTGGAGCCCAGCAGGTCCAGGCTGCGGTGGCCGGGAGCGGCCACTGCACTCCAGTCTGGGCGACAGAGTGAGACTCCAACTCAAAAATAAATACATAAAATCGTAGCTACCAAAAATAAAAATAAAAAACAGCCATTCAGGTAAAGCAAATTTGCTTCTTTTTCAGAGTGATCCAAACTGAGTACAGGCATAAAAAATTATTTCTTTACACTATTTGCAACTTGGTTTGCCTTGAATTCAATAATCTTGTTAAGAAATAGAAACTAAGTTGATAATCACAAATAAATGCCATGAAGCATTTAAACTAAGTTTGTTGTAATGCTGTTTTTGATGCTGATCTTATGAAGATTCTGTTATAACTAATAGTCTAATTCAACAGCAAGTCACAGGGTTCCTCCACATAACTTCTAGTCTAGAAAACTGAGTGGCTGGCAACACACACGTAGCCTCTGGTTGGCCCACACTGGCCACACCTACCCTGCTGATAAGTTAACTTATATTCCTTTTCTCACCCAGCTTATGGAATAAAGGTTTTCCTTTGGCTTTTTAACTTTTGGTACTTTCACAGAATTCAAAATTTTCTAAAATTTTAATTATACTCCTGCATGGTTTTTGTTGCCTGGGTGATCTTTGCTTCCAACTCCTTGTGGTTTTCCTTAACAGTTATTGCCAACCAATGTCTGAATTCTGTGTCTATTATCAGGGGCAGGTCGTTCTGGGCGGCTTCCATTGTCTGGGGACTGAGAGCTGCTTTCGTAAGGCTTTGAGGATTGCCAGTGTTTTTCCACTGGTTTTTCCTCATCTGTGAGGAGCAACTCTTCTCTTTCTAATACTGTTCTTTAGTTTGGTTGTTTTATAGCTAGACAAAGTCTTGCTGTCCTAGGATCTTTTCTGACATTCAAAATAGTTCACACAACATTGTTTTAAAACCCCCAAATATGGTGTATATAATAAGTTAAACTGTCTGGAAAGTATAACTCTCCTAGGATTTTTAGAAATGTTTCCACATTACAAGTCACTACTGACTTGTGGCATAGTAAGTAATAAATATTTTTTAAATGAGTCTTATCTTCTATTCTGCAATTACCTACAAGAGATTCCACTTATCTGAGGTTTCACTTTCCCAGATTTCAGTTACCCAGATCAACCTACAGTTCAAAAATAGGTGAGTATAGTACAATAAGATATTTCAAGAGAGATCACATTCACATAACTTGTATTATACCATACTGCTATAAATTGTTCTCTCGTATTATTATTGTTGTTAATCTCTTACTATGCCAAATTTATAAATTAAGCCTTATCATAGATGTGTGCATACAGAAAAAAACGAAGCACAGGTTGAGTATCCCTTATTGGAAAAGCCTGGAACCAGAAATACTTCAGATATTGGATTCTTTTGGATTTAGGATTTTGACATTATAATCACTGATTGAGCATCCAAATCAACAGATCCAAAATCCACAATGCTCCAGTGTGTCATTTCTTTTGAGTGTCATGTCAGCACTCAAAAAGTTTCAGATTTTGGTGCATTCTGGATTTTGGATTTGGGATGCTTAACTTGTACATATAGGGTTCAGAAATAACTGTGGTTTCCACTAGGGGTCTTGAGGACTACTGTATATCAAATTCCCTCAAGCTAGCAACTCAGAACCTAAAGCATAGGAATACTATTGTTCTAAAAAGCTCAAGACAGAGACTATCTGGAGAGGAAGAGGAAAGACTATCTTTCAGCCAGACACAGTGACTCACACCTAATCTCAGCACTTTGGAGGCAAAGGCGAGAGGATTGCTTGAGCCCAGGGGTTGGATATCACACTAGGCAACTTAGCGAGATCTCGTCTCTATAATAAGTCAAAAAATTAGCTGGGCATGGTGGCTCATGCCTGTAGTCTCGGCTACTCGGGAGGCTGAGGGAAAAGGATCGCCTGAGTCCAGCAGGTCGAGGCTGTGGTGTCCATAAGCATACCACTACATTCCAGCCTGGGCAACAGAGTGAGAATCTTACTCAAAAAAAAAAAAAAAAAAAGATAGATAGAAAAAAGCAATACTGTATTTTCAGAACATTAACCATACCTACAAAGTTTCCTGTGATTGAGAATGCACTTTAAAACCACATTGCCCAAGAAGAAAAAGAAAATGCAAAACCCTCAAAGATATGCTATCATGGAGTTTCCTTAGAGGATCCTCAACATCTTACAGCCTTGGCTCAAGAACTCAAAATCTTCGGACTGAGAACTAAACTCTGTCCTTTCTTTTTCTCTCTTGTCAAATTCCTAAGTGGTCTGGGGAGTCACCCTACAAAAGTTTATAAGATGAGTCTTTATTAACCCTATATAACATGGTTTACTTTCCAATCTGACTCTTGCAAAACATCACATAACAGATAAAGAAGGAGGCTGCCATCTATGAGGCTTCATCTGTTTGTCACCAAACTTAACTTGCCCCCATCACAATTCAGCATTTCCTTTACTGATTTCAAAATCCCTTAGAGAGCCTAACTCTTGCTTCCAATTGTCAGTCGGGATATCTTTGAATCCACCTATGACTTGCAAGTCCTGCCTTCTTCAGGCTGAACCAATGTGACTCTCATATGTACTGATTTATGTTTTTTTGTAATTTTTCTCTCTAAAATGTATATAACCAAACTACAATTCAACCACCTCATGTACGTGTTCTCAGGACCTCCTGGGATAGTGCCACAGGCTAGGTAACTCACATTTGGCTCAGAATAAACCTTCTTAAATAAGTTACAGAGTTCGGCAACTTTTTGTCAACATGATCAAAAACATTATAAGAGATATAATCTACACTTGGCTATATAAGACTCTGACTTTTCTGTTGCCTTCACTGATGCCTAATAACATTTAAAACAAGATGCTTTTTATATCTAGAATTCCTTTGAGGGAGGAGGGGGAAAAGATATCAAGAACCCCCAGGCATCCTTACCTATAGTTTAGATTTCTCTATCTTATCCCAAATGAGACAAACCGACCCAGGCTAAAAGCTGTAAGAAAAGTTCCATCATCACACCGTGCTATGCAATTTGCTTGTATCATAGGCAAACCTAATCTATACCAGAATATAGAAGTATACCAACAGCCTGTTTCCTCTGTGCTGTCTTATGATACTAGGGTTCTTTAAAAAAAAAAAAAATGTTAGCAAAGCTACAGGCACTTGATTAGTTGCAAGTAAGAAAGGCACACCCAGAACAGGTCATCCTATAGGCAATCTTCTCTATTTAGGAGTATATGTATAGAAATAATATTAATTGACTGACTCACGTATTTTTTTAAAGTTAAAACAATGCAAAAATACATGCTCAAGTAATAACTAAATGAAAAAGTGCTCCCTAGCATCTACTCTTAGCTCAAGGTAGCCCCAAGATAGTCAGTCTCCCAATTAAGGGAACTCCTATTTCACTAATAATAGCAATAATTGGCATTTATTGAGCCACCACTTCATGCCAGATACTGTGCTAAAGACTCTGCATTTATCATTTATCTACACTTTAAGATGTGGAAAAACTAAGCCGGGCTCGGTGGCTCAGCCTGTAATCCCACGCTTTTGGGAGGCTGAGGTGAGTGGATTGCCTGAACCCACGGGTTCAAGACGCGCCTGGGCAGTGAGACCTCATCTCTACAATAAATCAAAAAATCAGCTGGGCATGGTAGCGCATGCCTGTAATTCCGGCTACTCGGAAGGCTGAGGTGGAAGGATCGCCAGAGCCCAGCAGGTCAAGGCTGCGGTGGCCAGGAGCGGCTACTGCACTCCAGTCTGGGCAACAGAGTGAGACTCCAACTCAAAAAAAAAAAAAAGATGTGGAAAATTAGCATCCATCTTAGCTATCTGAGGTTGCACAGATTTTAAACCACCAAGTCAGGAATCAAACCACACATGTGCCTTACTCCATAGCTTATACTCTGTAGGGGAATTCTAGAATTCAACACAAACACTCTGATTGACCTAAATGTCCAGAGAAATACTAAGAATTTTCACGTGTAACAAATAACAATAATAATGAATAGAAAAAAGCTTTATATCTAGGTTGAACTTCTAAAAATTCAATCATCTAGTATATAATTCACAATGAAAAATAATTAATGGTAGCTTAGAACTTGCTGAAGTTTATGCATAAAGAATTAAGGCACAAAGATATTTAGGCAAGTTTAGTCCCACATAATGCATTCAACACTAAAGCCCTTTCTTATTTGAGCAAGGTTTCAAGATTTCACTATTATTAGGCAGAGGCTTCTACTATTAGATCTGCTTCTTTAAGTCTACAGAATTCAAGCGATCCCTCCTTTTAAGTCCTCTCCTGACCCTTTAAGGCACAATTCATTACTTGTTCATATATGCAACTACTGAGTTCTACATACTTCAGTTGCAGTTACCACACTAAGCACACACATTTCAGGCTGGGTATGGTGGCTCATGCCTGTAATCCCAGCACTTGGGGAAGCCAAGGTGAGATGGGAAGCCGAGGTGGGAGTACTGCTTGACCCCAGAGTTCAAGACTAGCCTAAGCAACATTGCAAGACCTTGTCTCTTAAAAAAATCAAAAACTTAGCCAGGCATAGTGACGCATACCTGTAGTCCCAAGTCCTCTGGAGGCTGAGGCAGAAGGATCACCGGAGCCCAGGAGGTCAAGACTACAGTTGAGCTATGATTGCACCACTGCACTCCAGCCTGGGTAAGAGAGTGAAACCCTGGCTCCAAAAAAAGAAAGAAAGAAAAAGAAACTTTCTCACTATTACCTGAAAGAAAAAAAGGCACAAATTTAAAAATAAACTAAGATCACAACTGTGTTTTAAAAAAAAAAAAGTATATGAAAAAGGATTAGAAGGCACATACACCAACAAGGTAACCATTGACGTGATAAGTTTATGGGATTAAGAGTAACTATTTTAATAAAAAGTTGTCTAAATTATCTATAATGTAGTGATTTTTTAAAGCGAAGATTTTTCTAAAGAAAATAAGGAAAATTATATTTCACATTTAATTTACAACAATCTCTCTTTTTCTACGTCAATTTCTACCAGGATATGAGAGCACTAAACTCATGATATAACTAAACTTTTTACTATATCACACAAAAATTTAAGAATTAACATTTACCTTATTTTCGGCTCATAAAAATAATTAGTGGCCGGGCTCGGTGGCTCAGCCTGTAATCCCAGCACTTTGGGAGGCCAAGGTGAGTGGACTGCCTGAGCCTGCGGGTTCAAGACCCGCCTGGGCAACTTGACGAGACCTCATCTCTACAATAAATAAAAAAATCAGCCGGGCGTGGTGCGCGCGCCTGTAGTTCCAGCGACTTGGAAGTCTGAGGCGAAAGGATCGCCGGAGCCCAGCAGGCCGAGGCTGCGGTGACCGGCAGCGGCCACTGCACTCCAGTCTGGGCGACAGAGTGAGACTCCAACTCAAAAAATAATAATAATAATAATTAGTGGACAATCTCCTAATTAAAATTAAGAAACTCAGTGAAAATAGTCATTCAATTAATTAGCTCCATAAATCCAAACTATCAGGGCTTTAATAACCATCCTCAGTATCAGTATAGTTATTATAAGAGCAATTAGTGAAACTTGACATGACCCTATACCTGAAAAGGCTATAGAAGTATTTTTTTATAAGAATATAAAAATAAATCTTTGTCTCTCAAAATATGAAATAAAATTTGCTGTTGCCCTCCAACTATACTCGCAAGAAGAACAGTAAATGGAATATGACACTGCTGTGGTGTAGATGTTTATCCCTCAAAACCTCATGTTGAAATTTGATCCCAATGGAGGTGTAGGAGGGGTCTGGGTTATAGGAGCGAATAGATTAATGTAGTCAGGAATGGCGGTTCATGTCTATAATTCCAGCACTTGCGAGGCTGAGATGGGAGGATCACTTGAGCTTAGGATTCAAGACTAGTCTGAGTAACAAAGCAAGATTCCATCTTTACAAAAAATAAGAATGAAAAAATGAATAGATTAGTGCCCTCCCTCAGGGATGAGTTTTCACTCTATTAGTTCCAGCAAGACTGGTTGTTTAAAAGAGCCTGAAACTTCTCCTCCACTCTTTCCCCTTCCTCTTCTTCCCCTCTGCCTTCTGCCGTAAGTAGAAGCACCCTGCTGCCCTCACCAGAAGCAGATTCTTGTACAGTCTGCAGAATTGTAAAGTAAATAAACCTCTTTTATCGATCACCCAGTCTTGGTTATTCCTATACAGCAACATGAAGCAGACTAAGGCAGTCACGTCATCAATAACAAGAATCAGTCCTCTGATCAACTTCCTTCTGGAAAAGTTCTTTAATCTCTCTTGAAAATTATAATACATTACCCAAAAATATGCAAACCTGTTGTCAGAAGCAAATAAAATTCCTAATGAAGAATACCACCAAATCAGACAAAGGATATCATACCAAGTTTGACAAGTTACAAAACTGTCAAAAATAGTTTAAAAAAAAAAACTTTAGTAAGTTTGTAAAGAGCTTGGAATTCACTCCCACTCTCACAGAAGGAAAAGAAAAGTAAACTATCTTACCAGAGCCTACCACTGGGGTTTTACATTGCCTAATCTACTACGGTTTTACAGTGCCTAACCAGTCTGAGTGAAAGGAAATACCCAATTCCAGCTCTATCTTGACATGAAGGAAGAGACACCAACTCAGGCTCACAAAGACTGAGATCCAATTACAAGCACTACAGAACTTTTCCCCTCACCACCACCCTTACTGCCACATCAATGCAGTTCCTAGGACAACAACAGAATTACAACTGAAAGAACTTCAAGCCTCAAACCCCATCTGAGGACTCCCTATAAAGACAACAGGGCAGGTAAAAAAAAGGACACTCAAAGAAACATTAGCTCTGATACCACAACCACAGCAAACACTAAACACAGCCTAACTCCTAACAAACAAACATAAAGCCTCACACTAAAGGTCTATTTACCTCAATTCCTTTCACCTGGTACATCATGTCTGGCTATCAAAAAATTACACTGCATTGTAAAGGTAAAAAATATAATCTGAAGAAACAAAGCAAGTTTCAAAAACAGACTCAGATATGACAGGGGTTTTAGAATTATCACCAGGAATTTAAAATTACTTTGGTACATATGCTAAGGGCACTAACAGAAAAAATGAACAACATGCAAAAAACCAGATAGGTAATGTAAACAAAGAGATGGAAACTCTAAAAGTAAAATTAAACAAAAAAAGAAAAGAAATTGCTATAAATCAGCTGGTTGCAGTGGTTCACATTTGCAATTCCAGCACTTCAGGAAGCTAAGGCAGGCAGATCGCTTGATCACTTGAGGCCTGGAGTTCAAGTTCAAGACCAGCCTGGGCAACATAGCAAGATCCCATTTCTACAAAGAATTTTTTTTTTAATGAGCTGGATGGGGTGGCACACACATGTAGTACTATCTACCTGAGAAACTGAGCAGAGAGGATCACTTGAGCAAGGAGTTCAAGGGTGCAGTGAGCTATGATCTCACCACTGCACTCCAGCCTGGTCAACAGAGCAAGACTCTGTCTGAGGGGTGGGGGAAGTTCTACAAATCAATAACCCTATAACAGTAAAGAATTTTTTTAGTAACAGACACCAAACCAGGAAGCTTAGAGACTATCAAGCAGGATAAATACAAAAATATTTACATAGGCAAATGATATTGAAATTGTAGAAAACCAAAGAAAATCTTGAACAAAGATATTAACAAAACAAAAATCAACACACAAAAAAATTTATCTATGAGCAACAAGAATAAGAATTATATCAAACTTTCTCTTCAGAAACCATGCAAACAAAAAAGAGTGAAATATTTACAGTGTTCAAAAACACCCACCAAAGTAGAATTTCTGTACTCAGCAAAATTACTCTTCAAAAGTAAAGAAGAAATAAAGACTTTCTTAGACAAAAATTGAGGGAAGTAAAAGCTAATAGATCTGCCTTGCAAGAAATCTTAAAAGTTCTTTAGAGAGAAGAAAAATTATATAGAAGAGCAACTTGGATTTCAAAAAAAAAAAGTCTAGAGAAGAAATAAAAGTAAAATGGAATCTTTTGTTTTTCTTATTCTTAATTGATCTAACAGATAAAAATTAACTCAAAATAATAATAGCTACAGTATATTTGGTGATTATAACATATTAATAAGTGAAACTATTGAAAAGAATGTTACAAGGAATAGGAAAAAAGAATTGAGACTACTACAAGGCACTTACACATAAGTGCACAAATACTTAAAAGTATACATTATAAGTATATACAAGGGCTGACAATTAAGCTCACAAACTCATTCTAGAAAAAGTGCTTGAGAAGCTATGCACCAATGCTAGTGTCTAGTCCACCCTCAAAGAAATTTTAGAACTCTTCTTCTGGAATGGCCATCAGAGCTGTTGTTGTATTTCCCTTGATGTCCTAAATGTCATTACAATGTCTTCCTTTCAGTATTTATCTTCAGGTAAAGGAAAAAGTCATTGGAGGCCAGATCAAGTGAGTAGGAAAGATGTTCCAATACAGTTATTTGTTTACCACTAAAAACTCCCTCACAGACAATGCTGGTGCACTGTTGTGATGCAAGAGCTCCTTGGGGACAATTTTTGCACACACCTTTCTCATGCCAAGATTTTCAGTTAAGATTTTCCTGTTTCTCTATTGATGTTTATTTGGTCTGCTATGCTTCTCACAGTCAGCTGACGATTGTGACACAATTTGACAAATTTTTGCAATGTTTTTGTCAGTTACTGGACATTCTGACCTCTTCATCAGTGACACTGTACTTCCTCAGAAAAACGTTTAATCCAGTTGTGCACTGCCATTTTCTTTATGGCATTATCACCATTAAACCTGGATTAACATGTCCCTGATTTCACTTCCACTCTTGCCAAGTTTAACAAGAAATTTAATGTTTGTTCATTGCTCAAATTCAAATTCCAACATTCCCACAACGACAGCTCTGATGACCATTCCAGAAAGAGTTCCAAAACTGCTCTGACGGGCGGACTAGGTGCTGGTATTGGTGCACAGCTTCTCAAGGGGAGTATTTCAAAGGTGACCATAGTGATATTCAGCAATGAGGTATGTATCACTTTTTCTAAGATGAGGTCATGAACTTAACTGTCAGATCCCATATAATTAAGTTATACGTGTTATTTGAAAGGTGAACTTGGTTTCGTTTAAATGTATAATTGCAAACTATGGGGGAACCACTAAGAAAAAAAATTAATAAGTATGATTGACATACCAAGACCAAAGAGAAAATGACATCATATAACATGCTCAATTAAAACAAAAGGAAGCAGAAACAGAGTAGAAAACAAAAAATAAATAAACAAGGACAATGAATTGAAAACCATTATAAATATGGTAGATACTAATCCAACTAAATCAATAATTACTTTAAAATCAGTGGTCTAAATATACCAATAAAAAGACTACAGACTATCAGGAATGGAACAAAAGACAAGATCTAACTATATGTTGTCTACAAGAATCCCACTCAACATAAAGATAGATTAATAGCAGGCCACTGCCAGACCATCACCAGATTGCCAGACTATTGCAGCCATTGCCTTGCTAGACTCTGGTGTGGCCATGTTCTCTTTGAGCTATGGTTTCACCATGCTTCCTGGCTTTGGCCCCCTCCCCTACCTTGGAGAGGTGAATCTCCTCTTTCCCTCTCTCTCTAATTTACTTTCTAAATAAACTACATTTTCTGATCTAAGAAAAAAAAGTAAAGAGATAGAAAAAGATATGACATGTTAACACTAATCAAAAGAATCCCAGAATAGCTATATCAATTTCAGATAGAGCAGATTTCAGACCAAGATAAATTACTAGTAATAGTACAGGGACATTACATAATAATAGAGGATCAACTCTCCAAAAAAACATTACTATCTTTATATGTATTCACCTAACAATAGAATGTCAAAATACATAAGTTAAAAACTGACAGAACTACAAGGAGAAATATACAAATTCACTATTATAGTTGGAGACTTCAATACCACTGATCAGAAATCAACAGAAACAGAAAAATCAGTGAGAACACTGTAGAAGTGATGACACCATCAATAAACCGGATCTAACTGACATTCATAGAATACTTCAACCAGCAACAGCAGAATACACATCCTTCTCAAATTTAGAGGAAACATTTCATCAAGACAGACCACATTCTGAGCCATAAAACACACTTTAACAAATTTAAAAGACTACACACCCTGCAAAGTGTGCTCTCATACCACAATGGAATATAACTAGAAATAAATAATAATAAGATAGCTGGAGATGTTTAAACAACAACCTCATAAATAACACATGAGTCAAAAAAGTAGTCTTGAGAAATTATAAAATATTTTAAACTAAATATAAATGAAAATAAAACAGCAATATTTTTGGGATACAGCTAAGCAGTACTTAAGAGGTTAATTTATAGCACTAAAAGCAGATGTTAAAAAAGAAAAAAGCTAAAATCAATCATCTAAGTTTCTACCTTTGGAAGTAAAAAATAAAGGGCAAACTAAATTCAAAGCAAGTAAAAGAAAATAATAAAAATCAGAGCAGAAATCAGCAAAGTTGAAAATAAAAAAACAAAATCAACAATAAAAGCTGGTTCTATGTCCACAAATTTGATAACTTAGATGAATCAAACCAATTTATTAAAAGACAAAATCTACCAAAACTCACACAAAAAGAAACAGGTAATCCGAATAGGCCTATATCAGTCAAAAAATTTGAATGAATAAATAATTACCTTCCAAAATAGCACCACACTCAGATGGCTCACTGGTGAATTCTACCAAATATTTAAGGAATAAATGATACCAATTTTCTACAATCTGCTCCAGAAAACAGAAATAGAGTAAGCACTTCCTAACTCATTCTCTGAAGCCAGCATGACCCTAATACTAAGCCCAGACAAAAGCATTACAAGAAAGGAAAACTACAGAGCAGTATTTCTCATGAACGTAGAAGCAAATGTTCTCAAAAATATTACCAAGTCATATTATACACCCCAACCAAGTAGTTTATTCCAAGTACACAAGGCAGTTTAACATCTGAAAATCAATTAATGCAATCCAGGGAACAGGAATGAGCATATGATCAAATCCTACACCTACCCATGATTAAAAGCTCTCGGTAAACTAGAAATAGAGGAGGACTTCTTCAACTTGATTTAAAAAAAAAAAAGTCTATAAAAAACCTACAGCAAACAACATACATAATGATGAGAAACCAGATGCTTTCCCCCTACAATCAGGAACAAGGCAAGGACTTCCCTCTCACCACTCCTATTCAACATCAACTTGGACATCCTAGCTAATGCAATAAGACAAGAAAAGGACATAAAAGGCATACAATTTAGGAAGGAAGAAATACAACTGCCTTTGTCTGCAGGTAACATGACCATCTATATATTTTTTTTAAATCCAAAAAACTGACCAACAAACTCCTGGAAGTAATAAGTGATTATTACAAGGTAGCAGGATACGAGGGGATATACAGAAACTCTGTACTTTCTGTCCAATTTTTCTGTAAACCTAAAACTGCTCTAAGAAAATAGTCTATTTTTAAAAAACTTCAATTAAAAAACTAGCACAGTAAAACATTAATTCAGCATAGGTGCTGAAGGAAAAAAAAACATGTTCGACATGGCTTTCCTCCCTCCCTCTCCTCCCCTCCTTCCTTCCCTCTTTTATTCCCAGTAGGACTGCAGATGTGTGGAGCATGGGGAAATTTCTTCTAATTTCTCAAACATCTATGAGTCCAACAAACCATAACACTGAACATGAAGAATACAAACCATAAAAACAAAGACATCAAGCACATTCATACCTACTTTTTAATTTTTATCAATTCATAATTCTCTGAAACTAGAAAATAAGTTGAAGGAATTTTATTTTAGTGGTAACATGAGTATATAAACCAACTCTAAAGCCTAAAATTGGAAGGGAAAAGTGCAGGGATGAACAGCCACCATGGCCTGGATAATCAGCCACCATGGCCCCAGGGAGGAAGAAAAACAAAAGCCCTCCCAGGAATTATCAAAATAGTCTACACCAAAAGGACATTATTCTTTCTGATGTGGTCAACTAACTTTAAGAAAATATAGAAACAACATTCTCCTACTCTTTTCACTGAAGAATGAAAAATCTGGTGGTAGTCTCCGAATTGCCCAAATATCCACATGAGAACACTTAGTACAATTTGTCTATAACTGAAGGGCTACAGAGAGGAAGATCCTTAGGTTCAAGTAGTGAGAGAATACCAGTACCCACTAGAATTTAGTTTTGAATTTCTATCATATATAATGAATCAAAAATCCCTGTTTTCTTTCACTTCTGTAATGTTTATTCATATCTAAAAAGACACTGGCTCAACATATGTTTCTACTTATTACCAATATGTAGACATTGTTGATTCGTACCTTGAAAAGATCACATACAATCATATACATACACAGGGGGTTTGGATATTACCAAAGAATCTCCTGTTTAGTCCCTACAATATCTCTATGTAGTAATTATGAACGGGAAACACATTCTTTTGCTCACTTCAGAAAAGGTTATATATTTCATTTTCTGACTCAGCCTGAGAATGTAGCAGTAACACATTTTTCTAACTTCAAATGAACTGACTTGAAGAATGTTCTTCCTCCAAATATGCTATTCAAATTGAAAACTGAAATAGGGCAAGTCACAGAGATCAGAGCAAATAGCAAGTTTACCTAGTGTCTTCATTAATGATCTTCACCCAAGTAAACGTAAACTAATTTGTAGACGCATTCACAAGTAAGAACCTACCTGGTCAGCATTCTCCATTCCCTTTTGGTTCTGTGATTCAAATTTCCTTCTTCCAACAAAACTACCACTAATATGATATTATAGCAGGCACTCAACAATTATAGAACTTCATAATCTGAGAGCCAGAAATGCCCTTTAAGATCATTTCACTCACTCCTCTTCCTCAAGGCCTCATATATTATCCATAAGAAAATTAACAGCTAGAGAAAATAGTAACTAGCTTTCTCAAGCTAGTTAATAACAGACAACGAAGGCACCTTGACTTCCAGACTGATATTCTTTCTACTACATCATACCTTCATTAAGAACTCTAAAGAACCTGAGATTTTTACCCTACGTGCAAGCTAAAACATCAGTCTGCCATAGTTCCATGGATACTGAGACCCAGCACCACCTACCTACACACAGCTTGGGCACTGAGACTACATGCCCATATACTGAGTTGAATAGTATCCCCCAAAATTGATAACCACTGGAACCTGTGAATGGGACCTTATTTGGAAATAGGGTCTTTGCAGAAATAATCAAGTTAATATGATGTCACACTGGATTAAGGGTAGGCCCTAATTCATGACCGGTGTCCTCATAAGAAAAAGGAAATGTGAACACAGAAACACACAAAGGGAAGACCACCATGTGAATACTGAGGCAGAGATTAGAGTTGTCCTGCCAAAAATCGAGAAACCTCAAGGATTTCTGGTACCCACCAGAAGACAGGAGGAGGAAAGGATTCTCTCCCAGAGCCTTCAAGGAAAGTATGGCCCTGCCAACACCTTGACTTCAGACTTCTAACCTCCAGAAACGTAAAAGAGCAAATTTCTGTTGTATTAAGCCACCCAGTTTATGGTGCTTTTTTAAAGTAGTCTTTCTAGAAAACTAACACACACAACAATTTTCAAAATCTTTACCTTATCGTTTCCACCGATCCTAAACTGTTATATCATGATATATACCCAATCCTAATCAAGCCTCACCACTACCACTGAAAGCTCCAACTTAAATAAAACTTCTCATTCTCAAATTTTGATTCTGATTTTGTTCGCCTAAGACATGACACCAAAGCACTGTCAAGGTGGTTGTTCTCCCTTACCACAATAAGTAACAAATTCAGCTTTGTTTTATCAATAGGCCAAGTTAATAATATGTGGTGAGCTAGCATCAGATAATCCTGGCAAAAGATATGACACTCCTGGGTTAGAAATGACAGTCTACTACTCACAACAATAAGAGGAGATAAAGTTATCATCTTTTGTACTACTTCCCCAAACTCTAATTCCTAAGGGCCAACAAAAAGAAAACCAAGTGATGTCTATACACATAGTGGGTTGCATTACAGGAGAAGAAACCTGAGCTTATAAAATTCCAATCTTTTAAAGGAGCTACAAGCAAATATGCCCAACATTTTCCCCAGAGAGACTGTCTTCATTATTCTGGACAGCAAAGAAATCTGCACTATGTCCTGACAGAGAGACAGATTTCTATCTTTCTAGGCTGTTTGCTACACAAATTTCCTTTAAAAAGATAGTCCCCAACAAAGCTATCAAAGCTCTGCTCAACAGATGTGCAGAAACAAGAGATTCATACGACCAAAGAGAAATGTTTCTTTGACCTAAAGGGCTAAAAAGGGTTTTAGGAAATCAGATGAAGTTGGTATAATACAATGAGAAGATGTTTCAGAATGAAACACAGAGGGAAAAGGTGTACTTTCTTCTCTCAAAAATCTGCATAAATTAAAATCACTTCAATTGAGTTACAGTCTTCTAACAAGTGTATATATCACATATCCAAAAGTAAATACATAACTATATTCTGAATATCTGGATCCTATCTTTATTTTTAAATGTCCATTTCTAGAATAATATCTTAAACAAGTTTTATCACTTACTTCCTAGGCCTAGTAGTGTTCATGAAATAAAAGAAAATGGCAGTACTGTACTTCATCAATTATACCTGACCTGCCTTTATTTTGTACATGAGAAAATGAAGACCCAGAAAGGTGAGACTCAAGCTTTCAATCATACAGCTAGCTGGACACAGGTAGCCAAGTGCTCATTTTACTTATCACCACTCTAACTCTCTCTTCATCCTGGAATCATTGCTCGACCTAAGAGTTGGAATAACGTTAAATTACTCAATTTAATATTGTTTACAAAACGCAGTTTTAGTTTATTTCTTTTCCAGTATATTTTAAGTGAAAACAGGCCACTATTAAAGCAGTACAAGATATGGTCTTAATTTTAAAACATGCAAAAACTATACTGATGTTGAATATAAAGCTAGAAAATCTAAAATATTATTTTTTTATTTTGTAACACTCTCAAAATATTTTATGTAGACTAATTAGAAGCTTATAAAATTTAAATGTAAATAAGATCACTATTTTCACAAATACTTTAGATAAATATTGACTTTAGAATTTGGGGGTAAAATCCAAGCATAAATCCTGAATAAATCATGACTTCTGAACATGTCTTGGACTCTGTGCTGCATGTGCCCACTGAACAAATAATTATTCTCTTTCAGAAATATCTCGAAAATGTTGACTCTGCCTTAAATGTTTCACGTATCTATAAAGATACTATGAAAAGTTACATAATTTACCTAAAAATATTCAGAAACAAGAGAACAGTTTGACGTTGCAGTGAGTCTTTTAGTGTCCAAGCTTAGGAGGTGAAATCTAACCCAACCAACATTCTCTGAGTCAGAGCATAATATTTTCTACGACCTTTCTATTTCTATAACAAATAATGAACCAGATATTCCTTGTAAATATTCAAGTAGCTTTTCAAGTTACTTTTTAAGGTCACAAATTTTCCCAAGGCAGAAAGACAGTTTTCATCATTTTTATCACACATATTCATTCAAGAAAGTTTAAACTGACTTTTTATGCCCAACCTTTGCCCTCTTTAAGTTCAAATAAATTTTTAAAATATAAGAATTATAATTTTCTTGACTTTTATAAAAAGGTGATTTTGAAGCTGCCTATATACAGCTTTACTAGATAAATGTACTTGCACATTTCTTTTTTTTTGAGTTGGAGTCTCACTCTGTCGCCCAGACTGGAGTGCAGTGGCAGCTCCCAGCCACCGGCAGCCTCGACCTGCTGGGCGCTCCAGCGATCCTTCCACCTCAGCCTTCCAAGTAGCCAGAATTACAGGCATGCGCTACCACACCCAGCTGATTTTTTGTAGAGATGAGGCCTTGCTGCCCAGGCGGGTCTTGAACCCACGGGCTCAAGCAATCCACTCACCTCAGCCTCCCAAAGGCGCGGGATTACAGGCTGAGCCACCGAGCCCGGCTGCACATTTCTAATCTACCACAATACTCAAGACAGCTAACTAATTTTCCCCAAATCAGAAAACACAGCAAATTTCAGTATACCCCTTTTCTAATAATTTTGTGTCACTTCTCTTTCTATATACATAATGACCATAAATTGCAAGTCTCTTCCTCTAGCCAAAGTAACTGTTAAAACTGTTTGTTTTTAAAAACAACCAGACATTTTCAAATATGATATAAATAAATGACAGTCATGCGTGGTAGGTCACGACTATAATCCCAGCACTTTGGGAGGCCAAAGTGAGAAGATTGCCTGAGACCAAAGGTTAGAGACCAGCCTGGGCAACTTGGCAAGACCTTGTCTCTACAATAAATCAAAAAAAATTAGCAGGTTATGGTGGCACATGCCTGTGGTTCCAGCTACTTGGAAGATTGAGGCGAAGGATCACCTGAGCCCAGCAGGTCGAGGTTGTGGCGGCCACGAGTATGCCACTGCACTCTAGCCTGGGCGACAGAGTAAGACTCCAATTCCAAAAATAAATAAATAAATGAATAAATAACATTTTTTTGAAAGACACGCAAACCCAGCCTAAAAAGGCAATAGTTAAATCATTGGGGTCTCTTTAACAACAGCAATAATAAAAAGTAACTTGTATTAATAAAAAAAAAAAGGAGATGGGAAGATAAAGATTGATTAATAGATACAAATATACACTTAGAAGAAATAAGACCCAGTGATTGCCAGGAGCTAAAAAAATGAACAATTCAGAGTTGATGTTGAACTAGGAGACATTTTAGCTCCATCCAACCACAAGAGAAAGACCTCTTTACACTCTAGACAAAGTACAAACCTCAGAAGGACCAAATTAATACTGAAATAAAGACTACTCTACAATGATCCCAACAGAATTTAAAAGAAACCTTGAAGCTGGGTGCAGTGGCTCATGCCTATAATCCCAGCACCTTGGGAGGCAGAGACAAGAGGATCGCCTGAGCTCAGAGGTTCAAGACCAGCCTGGACAACTTGGCAAGACCTCCTCTCTACAACAAAGAAAAAAAAAACAAAAAACTAGCTGGGTGTAGTGATACACACCTATCGTTCCAGCTTCTTGGAAGGCTGAGGCAGAAGGATCACCCGAGTTCAGCAGGTCAAGGCGACGGTGGCCATGAGCATGCCACTGCACTCCACCCTGGGCGACAGAGTGAGACTCCAACTCAAACAAACAAACAAGAAAGCAGTAGCAGCCTTGAAGGAACAATGATCCTCAACTTAACACCTATAAATACCATCCAGAATGGAAAATCTCATAATTCATGGGGCATAGATTAAGTGGTTCCCCTCAACAAAAATAAAAAGGAAAACTTAAAGTTTTAAAAAAAAAGCATTTTCCAACTAACTTAAATACATGCCAGGAAAAGTTCAAGAATATTTATAGGTGCCGGGCATGGTTGCACATGCTTGTAGTCCCAGCTCCTTGGGAGACTGAAGCAGAAGGATCACTTGAGCCCAGGAGTTCAAAGCTGCAGTGAGCCATAATCCTACCACTGCACTCTAGTCTGGGTGACAGAGTAAGACCCTGTCTCTTGATAAAAAGAAAAAAAATAATACACACACACACACCAGGAGTATGTGTATACACATTTTAAGAGATGTTATCTATGTATTACTTTTCAAAGTACTTTTTGAAAGTGTCTGGATGCTGATGGTAGCCACTTTGAGCACCTCTTACAATTGCAGAAATCAAATATGATTTGTATTCATCTTATGATTTTAATACAGTTTTTTCCTTTCTTGAACTATGTATACATTTTTTGGCATCGTGTGTGTGTGTGTGTGTGTGTGTGTGTGTGTGTGTGTGTGTGTGTATACCCTCTGTGTACAAATGTGTATATATGTGTATGTGTGTGTATGTATATATGTGTGTGTGTGTATATATCCTCTGTGTGTATGTACACACACACACACATACACACACACACACAGAGAAATGTCCAGCACTCAACAAAGTAAAATTTACAATGTATTGCTTTACATGCCTAATAAGCATCAATTCATTACCAAGCAGGTAACAAAATAATTTAGGGCAAGAAAATAGAGCCAGAATGAGAATATCAATCAATCAAACCAACCCAGCAATTACAGAGTTGACAGAATTAGGAGACTAGGACATGAAAAAATAGTATACATGCAACCAGGCATAGTGGTTCATGCCTATAATCCCAGCACTTTGGGAGGCCAAGATAGAAGGATCGCTTGAGGCTAGGAGTTCAAAATCAAACTGTGCAACATGAGAAACCTTGTCTCTACCAAAAAAAAATTTTTTTAAGGTAATTATACATGTGTTCCAAATGTTTTAAAAGGCAGATAAAAAATTAAGTACATTAAGTAAAGAAACAAAAAAAAGATCCAAATCGACCATCTAGAAATAAAAACCAGAATGTTGGAGATGCTCTATCTGGTACCTGGTGAATTATGAAGTTTCCTTCTCTTGCTGGTGGATTCAGGCCCTATTCCTAGCCGTGTGTGAGCTCTGAGTATTGTATTACTTCCTTAGTTCCTTTTGGGTGGCTCTTCCCTAGTCTCCAGTAGTTTCCTCACAGTCATGTACTGATCAGCACTCAGCTGAGTTCTTGAAAGGGACGTCTGCAGATCTGTGACAGTCTCTCCCTTGCAGCTTCTCCTCTCTGATACTCGAGCTGACTTGGCTCCCCAGTCTCCCAGCTCCATCTCCAGTCTCACAGCTGCAGCTCTGTAACTCAGAGATACCTAGGCTCCCACTGCACTCTCCTGCCTTCTCCATGCCTAAAACTCTCTCCAGGTAGTAGCTAGAGCAACGTAGATCTCATCTCATTTGCTTTCTATCTCCCAGAGATCAATGTCTTTTGTTGCAAACATCTTAAGAACTGTTGTCTTATTATTTTGTCCAGTTCTCCAGTTATTTTAGGTGGAAGGGTATCGATCCCTGTTAGTCCATCTTGACTAGAAACTCTATTGTATTTGTTTGAAAGGGGGACCACGAGCTAAATTAACTCTGTGACAGCACTGAATGCTGATATTTTCTAAAAATTAGATGTATCCAATACCACTTATATATGTGTTAATGAGTCATCCTAAAGCAAAGAAGTATAGATAATGGGTCCAAGAATGAGAAAGGACTTCGGTGAAAACAGAAAACATTACCACATGAGAAAACAAAAGCATATAAGAAATGCATAATATGTAGTAGAAAAGAAGATTCATGGTCGCGCTCGGTGGCTCAGCCTGTAATCCCGCACTCTGGGCGGCTGAGGTGAGTGGACTGCCTGAGCCCACAGGTTCAAGACCCACCCGGGCAACTTGGCGAGACCTCATCTCTACAATAAATCAAAAAAATTAGCCAGGTGTAGTAGCGCGCACCTGTAGTTCTGGCTACTTGGAAGGCTGAATGAGGCGGAAGGACTGTCGGAGCCCAGCAGGGCGAGGCTGCGGTGGCTGGGAGCGTGCCACTGCACTCCAGTCTGGACGAGAGTGAGACTTGAACTCAAAAAAAAAGGAAGATTCACCATGAAAGAGAAATAGGCAAATATCAACAGGGTGCAAAGAATAAACAATATCCAGTAATGAGTAATATTAAAAGCCAGCATAAGGAAAAACTCACTTTATTTTTTTTTGAGTTGGAGTCTCACTCTGTCGCCCAGACTGGAGTGCAGTGGTCGCTCCC
>NW_007249689.1:405723-409640 GCF_000164805.1 Carlito syrichta | reverse complement strand
CACTCACCTCAGCCTCCCAAAGCGCTGGGATTACAGGCTGAGCCACCGAGCCCAGCTATACTTCTATATGGATATATTTATATGCTAGAGAGACAGTACATAGACATGACATGGTTATGAAAACTCAAATGAGTTGTGGGAATAACCAGGGACATTTCCTGGATGAATACCCTGGAAATAAAAGCTGTCGTTTATTATCTGATAAGACTATTCTTAAAAAGGAAGTTTTACACATGTTATTTTATTTCAAGTAGGCATATTATTCAAATAAGAAATAGGTACTGGTATTTCCTTTTAGCAAATGAGAAAACTGAGGCCTCAAGAGATGAGCTTACTTGCCCATGGTCACACTGCCAGAGTAAGTGGCCGAGCTAAGAACTCAGACCCAGTACAACTCCCAAACACACATTCAACCAAGCTCTATCAGTCACATTCAAAAAATATAGAAGGCACATATGAAAGAAATGAAAACCAGGTACAATTCACTGGCTGAGAGTTAATACAACACAGTGGTGATATAGTGACGTTCTCAATCTAGACAGGCTCAGTTCTAATCACGCATATTTTTGGTGACTGTTTAACTTCTTCATGCCTTAGGATCCTCTTCTATAAAATGTGGATAATAATAATACCTATTTTAATAGTATTGATGCATATTACAACAATACAAACAAAACAGAAAAGTGACTAGCACACAGTTATCACTCAAGAAATGGAAACTATCACTGCTTTTATTGGCATTAATATTCTTAATGGACAAAGGATTAAGGGCAGAAAAAACAGAGATGACACAAAAAATAGGTCAATCAACAACAGAACAAAACTGACGTTACCATACCAATTAAACACAACTCTAGCGGGACTCGGTAGCTCAGCCTGTAATCCCACGCCTTGGGAGGCTGAGGTGAGTGGATAACCTGAGCCCACGGGTTCAAGACCCGCCCAGGCAACTTGGCGAGACCTCATCTCTACAATAAATCAAAAAATTAGCCGGGCTTGGTAGCATGCGCCTGTAGTTCCAGCTACTTGGAAGGCTGAAGCGAAGGATCGCGGAGCCCAGCAGGTCAAGGCTATGGTCCTGGCCACTGCACTCCAGTCTCAAAAAAAAAAAAAAAACCACAACTCAACTATCATTCTACAGAGTGACACTAGGTAAAATTTTTCAGCTAAAATTTTAAATTCCCTTATAGGCCATCATTGTGGATTATAACTAAGGTGAATAAAATGCTTCCAAATTTTCCAGATAAATAAACATACTAAGTTTAAATTAGCTCATGTTTTTCATTCCTAGGCCTAGGGTTTTCGTAGGCCGTGAAGTTAATGGGCAATTCTACATAAATTAAATTATAAAACAAACACCCTCCCTCAGGAAAAAAGGTTAAGGCAGGAAAATAAAATGACAGAGTTAATTCAAATATTAGAAAAAAAGGAAGTTTTTAAGCCTACGTAATATAGATATAGTAACTAAATATGCTTTAGAAATATTTTCGTTATTCTGGAAAATGTTAAAAAATCATTTTATAATCAAGTACATATTCCATTTATATAGTCTCTTAAATTAGACTATATACCAACTAATGCCATCACTTCTTTGATTTGCAGAGGATCAAAGTAAAATCCTTAAAGTAGGACAGTTACTACCAGTTGCTAAACAATATTTCTTTTGTAGCAGCCAGTTACTCAATCTCACATTTATTGTTCTTAAGTTGATTTCAAGTTCTCATTGTCTATGATAAAATAAAATACGTGTAGGTAATATTCAGCTAAAAATATCCTGGGTGATATATGAATCATAACTTTGTCATTCAGTTTTTATTATTCCCTGAACTTAAAGCCCACCAAGGCAGAAATAATAAAATAAAAGTACACTTGGAGGAGGAGAGATATAGCTAAAATGATCATCATTTCTCCCTCTTTCTTAATCAGTCTTCAAACTAAGTTATCCAATAGTTAGCATTAAAATTCTGTTGGTGAAACAAACAGCACTCTTCATTTTTACTGTTCCCAAATTGGCAAAACCCTTTTTTTAAACCTACTAATTCACAAAACATTCAAATGCAAAAGAAAAAAAAAGGTGAAAAATTCCAAGAATTGGTAATCCTACAAAATGGTTTCAAATGAATGCCAGCTAAAGATTATAGACAATATTCTACTTTTTTTTAAACCTCTTTATCTGTATTCTTCGCAATAGACAATTATCTATTTTTGTGACCACATTCATCTTTCATGACTCAGAAGTAAAATTAATAAGTTCTCCATTTTCTCTGACTTATACTACCACAATTTAAAAACAATACTACTGCATCAACTAAAAAAAAGAGAGATGGTTGTATAGCTCACCCCACCCAAGAAAGGCTGAGCCACTTCAGGAAAGAAGTTACCATTTTTCCCAACAGTGCACATGCCCTGAACCCAGAGACACATCTGCCCCATGTATATCCACATTCCAAACCCAGATTCTTTACTAGGCCCCCCACATCTCAGACACTGGTACCATTGCCATAGCGAACTAGTAGTTCACACTCCAGAATCCCAAAGCCAAGCTCTTGCCACATGTGCCCATGCTCTAAGCACTAGCTCAGCTGCATAAAAAGCAAAGCCCTACCCAACCCCAGAGTCATTCTTAACTCTGAGCAAGCCTGTGTTCTCATTCTCTACTCCTCAGCTGCTTCACAACCATCCACACCTTGCATACTGTTACCAACAGCAGGAGGTGGGTCTTGACACTAAGCAGCAGTGTCATTACAGTCCCAAATCACAGAGGTGTACTCCCTCCACTTGTGTTCAAGTTTTACCCCTCAGCACCAAATACTGAGCCACCAAATACACAGGCATAAATATAAGGTGAGAAGAAACATGAAAAAACAAAGGGACATACCACCACCAAAACAACATGATATATTCTCAGTATTTGATGTCAAAGACATGGAGATACAAAAACTGCCCAACAACAAATTTAGAATAATTGTTTTAAGGAAGCTTGGCAAATTTGAAAACAGAATTGATCAAGTAAGAAAAGAAACCCATGAAGTCACATACAAGTTATCTGAAAATAAACAGAGGAGAAAAATGAGGGGAAAAAATTAAAAGCTAGTCGGGCATGGTGGCTCATGCCTGTAATCCTAGCACTTTGGGAAGTGGAGACAAGAGGATTGCCTGAGTTCAGGGGTTCAAGATCGGCCTGGGCAACTTGATGAGACTTCGTCTCTACAATAAATCAAAAAATTAGCCGGGCATGGTGGCATGCACCTGTGGTTCCAGCTACTTGGAAGGCTAGGGTGGAAGGATCACCTGAACCCAGCAGGTCAAGCTGTGGTGGTCATGAACATGCCACTGCACTATAGCCTGGATGACAGTGAGACTCTGATTTTAAAAAAAATTTAAAGAAAGGGTAGGCAGAGCGCAGTAACCCACCCTGTAATCCCAGCATTTGGGAGGTCAAGGCAAGAAGATTGCCTGAGCCCAGGGGTTCGAGACCAGACTGGGTAACTTGGTGAGACCTCGTCTCTACAGTAAATCACAAAAATGAGCTGGGTTGCTGTATGTGTCTATAGTTCCAGCTACTTGGAAGACTGAGGCAGAAGGATGACCCTAAGTCCAACAGGTTAAGGCTGTGGTGGTTGTGAGTGTACCACTGCACTCCAGCCTGGGTGACAAAAGTGAGACTCCAACTCAAAAAAAAAAAAAAAAGTTAAAAGATTTATAGGACAGCATCAAGAGAGAAAATTTCAAATTACAGAAGTTAAAGGAAAGAGACACACAAAATGCTTATTTAAAGAAATAACAGCAGAGCCAGGTTTGGTGATGTGCACCTATAGTCCCAATTACTTGGGAGGCTGAGGCAAGAGGATTGGTTGAGCATAGGAGTTTGAGCCCAGCTTGGAGGCAGGGAGGAAGGGGAGGGGAGGAGGAAAGGG
>NW_007249689.1:393790-405702 GCF_000164805.1 Carlito syrichta | reverse complement strand
GGAGGAAAGGGGGGAGGGAGGGGGAAAAGAGAGGAAAGAAAGGGAGAAACAGATGAAGAGATGGAATAAAGAGAGGAAGGGAAAGAACTTTCCAAATCTGAGGATATAAATATCCAGGTACAGGAAGGTGAAGGTCAAAGGTCTCCAATCAAATACAATCCAACCAAGACTACCACACACACTAAATCAAACTATCAAAAATCAAAGAAAAAGAGGTCCTTGAAAGCAGTAAGAGAAAAGAAGCAAGTCACATATAAAAGAGTTTCCATAAAGCTAGCAGATTTCTCCACAAAAATGTACAGGCCAAGAAATAGTGAGATAGCTGAAGGGGGTAAAAAAAAAAATTGCCAACCAAGAATACTTTATCTGGCAAAGCTGTCTTTCAGAAATAAAGAAGAGAGAAAGAACTTCACAGACAAAAAAAGCTGATGAAGTTCATCACCACCAGACCTGTCTTAGAAGAAATGCTAAAAGAAGTTCTCTATGTTGAAAGAAAAGGATTGTTAATTAGTAACACAAAAACATACAAAATTTTAAAACTCACTGGCAAAAGTTAAGTGCAGTCAGAATCAGAACATGCGAATACTGTAATGATGCTGGGGAAAAAATCACCTATATCATTAGAATAAGGTTAAAAAACAAAACTATTAAAATAATACTAGCTACAAGAGTGTGTTAAAGAATAAACATAAAAATATGTAAACTGTGACATCAAAAATATAAAATGGGGATTGGAATTGAAATGTAGTTTTTTAATGTGATCAAACTTAAGATGTTATTAGCTTAAAATAAACTGTTATAACTATATAATGTTATATGTAAGTCTCATGGTAACCACACAGGAAAAACTTATAGTAGATACACAAAGATAAAAAGTAAAGAATTAAAGCATACTATTAGAAAAAAATCATCAGCCTGGTGCAGTGGCTCATGCCTGTAATCCCAGCACCTTGGGAGGCAGAGGTGAGAGGACTGCCTGAGTCCACAGGCTCGAGACAAGCCTGGGCAACATGGAGAGACCTGGTCACTACAATAAATCAAAAAATTAGCTGGGTGTGGTAACACATGCCTATAGTTCCAGCTACTAGGAAAGCTGAAGTAGAAGGATCGCCTGAGTCCAACAGGTCTAGTCTGTGGAGGCTGTAAGCAAATCACTGCACCCAGCTTGGGTGACAGAGTGAGACTCCAACTCAAAGAAAAAAATCATCTAATCACAAAGGAAAACAGCAAGAAAGGAATAAAGAACAACAAATCTACGAAGGAAACAGAAAACAATAAAGTAATGGTAGTAAGTCCATCTCAATTCAAAATTACCATAAATGTATTAGATTTTCCAATCAAAAGACAGAGAGTAATAACTGAGTGGATTTAAAAACAAACAGAATCCAGTTGTCCCGTACTGGAGGACTGATTCCAGTATTTCCTGAAGATAACAAAATCTAAGGCTGCTCAAGTCACTCTCAGAAAATGGTGTAGTATTTGCATATAATCTATACACATCCTCCTATCTACTTTACATCATCTCTAGGTTAGCTATAATACATAAAGAAATATTGATGCTATGTAAATAGTTGTTACTTTACAGTTTTAATTGATATTATTTTTCTTGTAGCATTGCGATTTTTTATTTGTTCAAATATTTTCAGTCAGCCATTGGTTGAATCTATAGATGCAGAACCTGTGTGTTCATGTATGTGATGGGCCAACTTCAACTACAATTGATTCACTTCATCTTTAAGGACCCACATAGACAGAGAGCGAAGGAAAATACAAAGATATTCCATGCAAATAAAAACCAAACCTAGGCCGGGCTCAGTGGCTCAGCCTGTAATCCCAGCACTTTGGAAGGCCAAGGTGAGAGGACTGCCTAAGCCCACAGGTTTGAGACCAGCCCGGGCAACTTGTTAAGACCTTATCTCCACAATAAATCAAAAATTAGCTGGGTGCAGTAGCAAGCTCCTGTAGTTCCATCTACTTGGAAGTCTGAGACAGAGGGATTACTGGAGCCCAGCAGGTCAACGCTGGAGTGGCCATTAGCATGCCACTGCCCTCCAGCCTGGGCGACAGAGTAAGACTCCAACTGAGCATGGGTGGCTATACTTATATCGGATATAGTAGATGATCAGTTAAAAAAAAAGATAAATAGGACACAGATTGTCAATATTTAATGATAAAGGGATGAATTCATCAAGAAGATATAACAATTGGAAATACATACTAACACGTCAGAGTACCTAAATATAAAAAGGAACCATTAATAAATCTGAAAGAAGATTGTAATAAAACCGAGCTCGGTGGCTCAGCCTGTAATCCCGCGCCTTTGGGAGGCTGAGGTGAGTGGACTGCCTGAGCCCGCGGGTTCAAGACCCACCTGGGCAGCAAGACCTCATCTCTACAATAAATCAAAAAATCAGCCGGGCACAGTAGCGCACGCCTGTAGTTCCAGCTACTTGGAAGACTGAGGAGGAAAGATCGCCGGAGCCCAGCAGGTGAGGCTGCGGTGGCTGGGAGCGGCCACTGCACTCCAGTCTGGGCGACAGAGTGAGACTCCAACTCAAAAAAAAAAAAAAAGATTGTAACAGAAAAATATCAGGAATCTCCATATTTCCCTATCAACACAAACAGATCCAGACAAAAGAAAAATTAAAAATACTGAACTTGAAGTATACTTTAGACCTAATGGATGGACCTAATAGGCATATACCAAACATTCCAAACAATGGCAATACCATGCACATTCTCCTCTAGTGTACACAAAATATACTACACAATACATAATATGATAGGTCACATAACAAGTTTTAACAAATTTTTTAAAATATAAATAGTGATAGGTATCTTTCCCAATCAGAATGATATCCCAGAATGATATTAAATAAGAAATCAGTAACAGAAAAACATGCAAATACAGGCATATCTTTATTGTGCTTCACAGATACATTTACTACAAATTGAAGGTTTGTGGCAACCCTGCATCAATGAAGTCTACGGGCACCATGTATCTAACTCCATGTGCTCACTTCATGTCTCTATGCCACATTTTGGTGACTCTTGCAATTCTGTATACTTTTCCATTATTATATCTGTTATGGTGATCTCTGATCGGTGTTCTTACATGTTAAAACTATAATCTGTTTTGGGGCATCACAAACTGCATCCATAAAACAAGCCTAATCTAAAAATGTTGTGCATGTTCTGACTGCTCCACTGACCAGCCATCTCCTACCCAAACCCTATCTCTCTTCAGGCCTCCCTGGTCCCTGAAAAACAATACTGAAATCAGGCTAGTTAATAACCTTAAAATGGCCTCTAAGTGTTCAAGTGAAAGGAAAAGTCCCACATGGAAAGTTAGACATCATTAAGCCTATGTCAAAAGCCAACATAGCCTGAAAGCTAGGTCTCTTGTGCCAAACAGCCAAGCTGTAAATGCAAAGATAATGTTTTTGTAGGAAGTTATAAGTGCTACTTCAGGGAACACATGAATGATAAAAAATTTAGTTAATAAAAGATATGAGAATACTGACTCCAATTTTGAAAAAAGTTCTCTGAGTAAAATCCTATCAAACAGCTTAACATGATACACAGAAATAATCAATACAGCAGACTTCTTTGCTGTCTTATTTTAAGAAATTACACAGCCTGGGCAACATAGTGACCTTGTCTCTACAAAAAATAAAAAATAAAAAATTAGCCCGGCATGGTGGCATGTGTCCATAGTCCCAGCTCCTCAGGAGGCTGAGACAGAAGGATTACGCTGAGGCCAGGAGATCAAGGCTGCACTGAACCATGACCTTGTGATTGTACTCTAGCCTGGGCAATAGAGTGAGACCCCTCAACTAAAAAAAAGAAAAAGAAAAAGAAAACAAAATTCTGCCAGGCTCAGTGGTCTGTACCCAGTCTCTCTACTTGGGAGGCTGAGGTGAGTGGATAGCTTGAGACTAGCCTAAGCAAAATAATGACACCCTATCTGTAAGGAAAACTAAAATTTCCACAGCCATCTCATCTTTCAGCAATCACCACCATGGTCAGGCAGGAGCCATCAAAATCAAGGCAAGACCCTCTACCAACAAAATAATGACAACTTGATAAAGGCTAATCATTAACACTGTTTTTAGCAATAAAGTTTTTTTATTTAATGTATATACTTTTTTAAAAACATAATGCTATTGCACACCTAATAGACTCCAGTAGAGTGTAAGCATAACCTTTATAAGCACTAGTAAAAACCAAAAAATTTGTATGACTAGCTTTATTGTTATATTAGCTTTATTGTGATGGTTGGGAACCAAACTGGCAATATCTCCAAGTTACGCCTATATATGAAAATTAAACATGCTATTGAACAACCTACCAATGGGTCAAAAATAAACAAGAGAATAAAAAATTATCTTCAGGTTGGGCCCTGTGGTTCACGTCTGTAATCCCAGCACTTTGGGAGGCCAAGGCAGGCAGATTGCTTGAGCCCAGGAGTTTAAGACCAATATAGGCAACATAGTGAAACCTCATCTCTACCAAAAACAAAAAAAATCAGCCAGAAGTGGTGGTCTGCTTATAGTCCAGGTACTTAGAATGCTGAGGTGGAAGGATCGTCTAGTCCAGGATTTTGGGGCTGCCACTTAATTCTGATCATCATAATCATGCCACTGCACTCCAGCCTAGGTGACAGAGTGAGAACCTGACTCTAAATAAACAGATAAATAATATCTTGAGACAAAAACAGAAACACAATACAAGGGGAGACCCCAAAAAAACAAAAATTATCTTTAAAAGGGCAGGCTCCTTGTAGTACAGTGTCCTAGGAACCCATCAGCATCAGTGCACCAACCAGTGTGTGAGAGGCTGCACTCAGCTTCAATGAATTTTTTTTTTGAAGATTCTTTCAGTGTGTTTGCCCATTTAATGATGGCTGATTAGGAGTGCACCTGCCCACAATACTCCGAGTGTTCAGCAGTTTTTTTGTTTTTGTTTTTGTTTTGTTTTTGAGTCAGATTCGCACTCTGTTGCCCAGGCTAGAGTGCAATGGCACACTCACAGCCACTACAGCCTCGATCTGCTGGGCTCAAGTGATCCCTCCATCTCAGCCTTCCAAGTAGCTGAAACCAGACATGCGCCACCACACCTGGCTAATTTTTTATTTATTGTAGAGACGAGGTCTCACCATGTTGCTCAGGCTGGTCTCGAACCCCTGAGCTCAGGCAATCCTCTCCCCTCTGCCTCCCAAAGTGCTGGGATTACAGGTACGAGCCACTGTACCCACCTAGGAGTTTTTTTTATCAAAAATGGTTATGACCCCTGTGGCCAACCCTCCCTATTCACCTGATCTCAAACCAAATGACTTTATTTTTATTTCCCTGGATGAAAAAAGTCCTCAAAAGGAAACATTTTACAGATGTGGAAGAAGTGAAACAAAAAACAGCAGAAGCAATAAAAGGAAACAAAATTGATGGGTTCAAAAACTGTTTTGAGCAGTGGAAAAAGTGTCTTCCTAGGTGTACTGCATCAAACAGAGAGGACATTGAAGGTCACTGAAGTTTAACCATGTAAGAATAAATACACAATTTGTTATAAATAACTTCTAGGTTTTTGTGGGTCCCCCTTATATTCCAAAACACATGCAATACATCAAAAGCAGTTCTATGAGAGGAGTTTATAGGAATAAAAGCCCACACCAAAAAGAAAATAGAGGATCCCAAATAAACAACATAACATTTCACCTCAAGAAATTATAAAAAGAATAAACTGAGCCGGGCTTGGTGGCTCAGCCTGTAATCCCGCGCCTTTGGGAGGCTGAGGTGAGTGGATTGCCTGAGCCCGCGGGTTCGAGACCCACCTGGGCAGCAAGACCTCATCTCTACAATAAATCAAAATATCAACTGGGCGTGGTAGCGCGCGCCTGTAGTTCCAGCTACTTGGAAGGCTGAGGTGGAAGGATCGCCGGAGCCCAACAGGTGAGGCTACGGTGGCCGGGAGCGGCCACTGCACTCCAGTCTGGGCGACTGAGTGAGACTCCAACTCAAAAAAATAAAAAAATAAAAAATAAACTAAGCCTAAAATTAGTAGAAAAATGAAAATAATAAAGATCAGAGGAGAAATACATTAAATAGATAATGCAAAAAATTGTTTTTAATCAACAAACCTAAGAATTGGCTTTTTGGAAAAAAACACAATTGACAAACCTTTACTCAGACTAAAAAAGAAGAAAAGGCCAGATGCAGTGACTCACGCTTGTAATTCCAGCACTTTGGGAAGTGGAGGCAAGAGGATTTGCCTGAGCCTGGGAGATCAAGATCAGCCAGTCATTCCAGCTACTCGGAAGGCTGAGGCAGAAGGATCACCTGAGCCAAGCAGGTCGAGGCTGTGGTGGTCATAAGCGTGCCACTGCACTCCAGCCTGGCAACAGAGACTGAAAAGAAAAAAAAAAAAAAGAAGAGAGAAGATTCAAATAAAATCAGAAATGGAAGAGGAGACATTACAATAGATATCACAGAAATTCAAAGGATATATCCAATATATGCCAACAAATTGGATGTCCTAGAAGAAATGGATATATTCCTAGTCACATGCGATTTGCCAAGAATAAATCATGAAAAAAACAGAAAATTTGAACAGACCAATAATAAGTAAGGAGATTGAGTCAACAATAAAAAACGTTTCAGTCAGGTGTGGTGGCTCACACTGTAATCCCAGCACTTTGGGAGGCAGAAGCGAGAGGATTGCCTGAACTCAGGGGTTCAAGACTAGCCTGGGCAACACGGCAAGACCTCATCTCTACAATAAATCAAAGAATTAGCTGGGCATGGTGGCACATGCCTGTACTTCCAGTTGCTGAGAAGGCTGACGTGGAAGGATCACCTGAGCCCAGCAGGTGGAGGCTGCGGTGGCCATGAGCAGCATGCCACTGTACTCCAGCCTGGGCAAAAAAGTGAGACTCTGACTCGAAAAAAAGTTTCCCATCAAAGAAAAGTCCATGACCTGAGAGCTTCACTGCTGAAGCTGCCAAGCAGTTAAAGAACTAGTAGTAGGCCAGGCACGGTGGCTCACACCTTTAATCCCAGCATTTTGGAAGGTTGAGACAGGCAGATTACTTGAGCCCAGGAGTTCAAGATCAGCCAGGCAACATAGCAAAACCTTGTCACTTGAAAAAATCAAATAAATTAGTCAGGCATGGCGGCGTGTACCTGTAGTCCCAGCTACTTGGAATGCTGAGGTGGAAGGATTGCCTGAGCCCAGAAGGTTGAGGCTACCATGAGCCAAGATCATCATGATCATGCCACTGCAGTTCAGCCTGGGCAACACAGTAAAACCTTGACTCAAAAAGAAAACCACAGACAAACAAAAAAAATTAATAACAATCCTCCTAACTCTTCCAGAAAATTAAAGAGAAGAGAATGCTTCTAAACTCATAACAAGGCAAACATTATAAAGCCAGATAAGAATACTACAACCAAGGAAAATTAGACTAATATCGCTGACAAACATAGATGCAAAAATCCTCAACAAAATCCTAGCAAACGAAATTCAACAGGACAATAAAAGAGTCATATACCAAGATCAAGTGGGATTTATCCCTGAAAAGCACAGATGGTACAACATGGGCAAACAAATAAATGTGATACACCACATTAACAGAATGAAAGACAAAAAAAATATGATCACCCAACAGATGCAGAAAAGTCATCTAAAGGAATATACTTTACACAGTAACAGCAATATATGACCAGCAGATAGTTAAAATCATAGTCAATAGTGAAAAGTTGAAAGCTTTTTCTCTATGATCAGGAATAAGACAAGGATGCCCACTCTCACCACTTCTATTCAACAGAGTACTGGAATTCCTAGACAGCACAACTAAGCAAGTGAAAGAAATAAAAAGCATACAAATTGGAAAGAAAGATATTAAGCTGTCTCTGCAAACATGATCTTATATGTAAATCCTAATGTGCCATAGAAAAACTGTTCAAACTAATAAACAAATTTGGTGAAGTTGCAGGATACAAAATTAGCATACAAAAATTAGAAGCATTACTATGCACTAACAGCAAATTATCTGAAAAAAGAAATCAAGAAAAAAATCCCATTTAAAATGCTACAGGAAAAAAAAATAATAAAAGATTTAGGAAAAATTTTAACTAAAGAGGGACCTGTATGGTGAAAACTATAAAACATTGATGGAAAAAACTAAAGTAGAAACAACTAAACAGAAATATATCTCATGTCAGTGGGCTGAAATAATTAATATTGCTATAATGTCTATACGTACTACCCAAAGCAATTAATATATAGATTCAATGTAATATCTATCAAAATTGCAATGTCATTTTTTATAGAAATAGAAAAAGAAGTCCTAAAATTCATATGAAACCAAAAAAGACCCCAAATAGCTAAAGTAATCTTTAGCAAAAAGAACAAAGCCAGAGGTCTCACTCTAATATCTGATTTCAAAATCTACTGCAAAGCTATAGTAATCAAAATAGCATGGTATAGGCATAAAAACAGACATACAGAACAATGGAATAGAACAGAGTGCAGAAATAAATCTATACATGTACAGTCAAATAATTTTTGACAAAAATGTAAATAAAATACAAGGGAGAAAGCACAGTCTCTTTGAAAAATGGTGCTGGGAAAACTAGATATCCACTTGCAAAATAATTAAAAAATTAAATTTGGAGACCAGGCACGGTGGCTCACGTCTATAATCCCAGCACTTTGGGAGGCTGAGGTGAGAGGATTGCCTGAGTCCTCAGGCTCGAGACCAAAGTGGCGAGACCTCATCTCTACAATAAATCAAAAAAATAAGCCAGGCATGGTGGCACGTGCCTGTAGTTCCAGCTACTTGGAAGAATGAGGCAGAAGGATCACGTGAGCCCAGCAGATTGAGGCTGCAGTGACCGGGAGCTTACCAGTGTCCTCCAGTCTGGGTGACAGAGTGAGATGCCAACTCAAAAAAAAAAAAAGAACTAAATTAGGTCTAACTCACCTCACACCATATACAAAAATCAATGCAAAATATATTAAAGACTTAAGCTTACAACCTAAAACTGTAAAACTAAAAACTGTAAAACTACTAGAAGAAAACATAGAAAGAAATGTCCATGAAATCAGTCTGAGCAATGATTTTTTTGAGGGGGCTGGGAGACTATTATCCCAAATGCACAAGTCACAAAAACAAACAAATGGAATTGCATAGCAAAGGAAACAAGCAACAGAGTGAAGAGACAACCTATGGAATGGGAGACTGCATTTGTAAACCATGCATCTGATAAGAGGTTAATACCCAAAATATATAAGGAACTCAAACAACTCAATAGTAAGAAAACTGACAAACCAATTGAAAAGTGGGCGACCTTGCTATGTTTGGATACTGACTCCCTTCAAATCTCATGTTGAAATCTGATCCCCAATTTGGAGGTGGGGCCTAAGGAGTCATGGGATCCAATCCCTTATGAATGGTTTGGTGCTGTCCTCGAAGCAGTGAATGAGTTCTTGCTCTATTAGTTCCTGTGAGAGTTGGTTGTTAAAAAGAAGAACGTGGCACCACCCTCCCCCCTCATTTCCTGTCTCAACATGTAATCTCTGCATACCCTGACTCCCCTTCACCTTCTGTCATGAGTGCAGGGAGACTGAGGCCCTCACCAAAAGCACATGCTGGTGCCATGCTTCTTGTACAGCCTGTAGGGCCATGAGACAAATAAACCTCTTTTCTGTATAAGTTACACAGTCTCAAGTATTCATCTACAGCAACACTAAACAAACTAAGACAAATCTGAACAAAGATTTCTCAATGGAAAACAAATGGCCAACAAGTATATGAAAAAATGTTCAACATCACTCACCATCAGGAAATGCAAATTAAAACCACAACGAAATAATACCTTATACCTGTTAGTAACAGCATTATCAAAAAGATGAAAGGTAAGTGCTAACATGGATATAGAGAAAAGGAAACTTTTGTACAATATTGGTAGGAGTGTAAACTGGTATGGCCATCATAAAAATCAGTATGACATTTCCTAAAAAATTAAAAATATACTTACTCAACAAAAATAGCTATTGAAAAATTTTAAGTAGAACTACCTAATGCTCTAGCAATTCCACTTCTGGGTATATATCCAAAGGAAATGAAATCAGTAAGGTGAAGTGGTATCTGCATTCCCATGTTCACTGCAGCATTATTCACAACAACCAACATATGGAATCAACCTAGTATCCATCAATGGATGAACAGATAAAGAAAATATGGTATATATACATGCTGGAATACTAGTCAGCCTCAAAAAAGGATATTCTGTCATTGGTGACAACATGAATGAACTTGAAGGACATTATGGTAAGTGAAATACACCAGGCACAGGAATACCATATGATCTCACTTATGTGTGGAATTCGTGCATATAAGTCAAACTCATAGAAGTAGAGAGTACAATAATGGTTACCAGAGGCTGGGGGGTTTGAGGACTGGAAATATTTTGTCCAAAGAACACAAAATTTCAGTTGGACAGAAGGAATAAGTTCAAGAGATCTACTGTATATGAGGGTGACTACAGTTAGTAACAATTTATTATATACTTCAAATTGCTAAGTGCAGATTTTAAATGTTCTTACTACAAAAAATAATGTGAGATAATACATATGTTAAATAGCTTAATTTAGCCACTGCACAAATTATACATACATCAGAAAATCATTTTGTACAAAATATATATAATTTTTTACCTGTCTATAGTATTTTAAGTATAAAAATTTAGTTATAAATGAAAGAATAATATTTGTCCTTTTTATCAAGTTGATGACTCTTGTTAGAATATGAATTATCGGCCGGGCTCGGTGGCTCAGCCTGTAATCCCGCGCCTTTGGGAGGCAGAGGTGAGTGAATTGCCTGAGCCCGCGGATTCAAGACCCGCCTGGACAACTTGGCGAGACCTCATCTGTACAATAAATCAAAAAAATTAGCTGGACGTGATAGCACATGCCTGTAGTTCCGCTACTTGGAAGGTTAAGGCGGAAGGATCACCGGAGCCCAGGAAGTCGAGGCTGCAGTGGCCAGGAGCGGCCACTGCACTCCAGACTGGGCGACGGAGTGAGACTCCAACTCAAAAAAAAAAAAAAAGAATATGAATTATCATAGAAGTAACATTTTAAACTATTATTCAAACATTTTTACAAATTATTTTCAAATTCTAAAGAAAACAAAAATACTGTGCCCTTCATAAGAAAATAGAATTTACCAAAAGAAGAAAGCATTTGGCAATTTCATAGCCAAATCAAAAGTCACTGAAGAATAAGGAAAAAAAATTACAAATACTGAAAAGAATGACTATACCTGGAATTAACAGCATACAAGCTCTCAAACACTACTAGTGAAATGTAAATTTAGCATAAATTTCTGTAGACCATTTAAACAATATCAAATCCTTAAAAATGTGCCCACTTTTGGACCCAGTAATTATATACATCTAAAACTACTTATTAGGGACATAACCAAATAAAATTGCAAATAGCATTATAAGGCTGCTCATCAATGCTTTTAAAAGCAGTAAGAGAACTGAAACAAATTTCCAGAATATGAACTAGCTAAGTATATCCCATCATAACAAAATCTGCCCATTAAAAATTATTATGAGCCTGGCTCTGTGGTTCAGCCTGTAATCCCGCGCCTTTGGGAGGCTGAGGTGAGTGAATTGCCTGAGCCCATGGGTTTGAGACCCGCCTGGGCAGCAAGACCTCATCTCTACAATAAATCAAAAAAATCAGCCGGGCTTGGTAGCACATGCCTGTAATTCCGGCTACTTAGAAGGCTGAGGTGGAAGGATCGCCGGAGCACAGCAGGTCGAGGCTGTGGTGGCCGGGAGCGGCCACTGCACTCCAGTCTGGGCAACAGAGTGAGACATCAACTCAAAAAGAAAGAAAGA
>NW_007249689.1:359782-393770 GCF_000164805.1 Carlito syrichta | reverse complement strand
AAAAAAAAAAAAAAAAAAAAAAAATTATTATGGCCAGGTGTGGTGGCTCACTCCTACTCAAAAAAAAAAAAATTACTACATTGTTGCCCTCATAAAATGATGTTCAGGCTAGGCATGGTGGCTCAAGCCTATAATTCTAGCACTTTGGGAGGCCAAGGTGAGGGGATTGCCTAAGCCCACGGGTTCAAGAACAGCTTGGGCAACTTGGAGAGACCTATACCTCATCTCTACAATAAATAAATCAAAAAATTAGCCAGGCGTGGTAGCACACACCTGTAATTCCAGCTGCATGGAAGGCTGAGGTGGAAGGATCGCCAGAGCCCAGCAGGTTGATGCTGGGGTGGCTGTGAGGATTCCACTGCACTCCAGCTTGGGTGACAGAATGAGACTCCAACTCAAAAAATAAAAAAACAAACCGTTCCCACCTTTATAATACGTTGCTGTTCTTAGACATCTCTACAGTTTTAAGAAGCTCAGGGCTACCCGGGCTCGGTGGCACAGCCTGTAATCCCACGCCTTTGGGAGGCTGAGGTGAGTGGATTGCCTGAGCCCGCAGGTTCGAGACCCGCCTGGGCAACTTGGCGAGACCTCATCTCTACAATAAATCAAAATGAGCCGGGCGTGGTAGTGCACGCCTATAACAGCTACTTGGGCAGCTGAGGCGGAAGGATCGCCGGAGCCCAGCAGGTCGAGGCTGCGGTGGCCGGGAGCGGCCACTGTACTCCAGTCTGGGTGACAGAGTGAGACTCCGACTCAAAAAAAAAAAAAAAAAAAAGAAGCTCAGGGCTTATCGCAATCCTTACTTTTTAAATAATAACATCTCTTTTCTATAGTAAGCAGGATTCCAATCATCAGACAAGGGACATAAAAAATTTTGAGGGGTAACAGAACTATTATATCCTATAGTTGTGGTGGTTATGTGACTGTATACGTTTGTCAAAACTGGCAGAATTCTATATTAAAAATGATAAATGTTATTGTATGTAAATTATACCTTGATAAGAAAAATACTGGCAAACAAAATCCAGTACCACATTAGGAAAATAATACACATGACCAAGTAGAACTTAATCAAAGGAGGCAAAATGGGTCCAGCATTAGGAAAGCCAGTAATATAACGCTCTATATCAACAGGTCTTTAAAAAATTAAGAATATCTCGAGCCGGGCACAGTGGCTCATATCTGTAATCCCAACACTTTGGGAGACTGAGAACAAGAGGACTGCCTGAGTCCATGGGTCCAAGATCAGACTGGGCAACTTGGCGAGACCTTGTCTTTACAATAAATCAAAAATTAGCTGGAACTACACACACCTGTAGTTCCAGCTACTCATAAGGCTGAAGTGGAAGGATCACCTGAGCCCAGCAGATCAAGTCCAGGGTGGCCGTGAGTATGGCACTACACTCCAGCCTGGGCAACAGAATGAGACTCAGACTCAAAAAGAAAAACATGAGTATCTCAATGGATAATGAAAAAAAGCAAGGCTTCAAAAATTTCAATATCTGTTCATCCTAAAAACTCTTCAAGTCTGGACATGGTGGCTCATACCTATTATGCCTGCATTTTGGGAGTCTGAGGGGGGCGAATCGTTTGAGCCCAGGAGTGTGAGACCAGCCTAGGCAACATAGTGAGACCTCATCTCTACAAAAAATACAAAAATTAGCCAGGCGTGGTGGTGCACACCTGTAGACCCAGCTACCCGGGAGGCCAAGATGAAATGATCACCTGAGCCCAGGAGATCAAGGCTGCCGTGAATGTGATGTGCCACTGCACTTCAGCCTGCGTGATGACAGAGTGAGACCCTGTCTGGGAAAAAAGAAAACTACCAAATACTTTCTTAACATGATAAAACATATTACCTAAGCCCTAAAGCCAGTAAGTACTATACTTAATGAGGAAACACAGGAAACACTTGCACTATGATTCCTACTACCTCCACTACTATTTAACATTTTGCTAAAAGTTATTAGCTAAAATAATTACAAAGCAATCAGCTGGAGGAATAAGAATTAGAAAAAAATAATCTCTATTTGCAGATGATTTCAGAGTGTGCATTAAAACCCTAGAGAAATCAATATGAAAACTAACTAAAACAATAAAAGAATTCAGTGAGAGAAGAATGAAATTACTATATACAAATCAACTATCTCCAAATCAAGAAACAACCAATTAGCAAAATATAAAGAAAAACCACATTCACAAAAAAAAAATCTTACAACAAATGTAAAAAAAATAATAATAATAAGGAAGAAACAACATTCCTTAATAAAAAACAAAGTTAAACTTAATAAACTGTTTTTATGTATATCCTATTAATTCTCATCTATATATTTTTATTCTATAGAACTTTTAACTGTTCTTGGGGAAAGTTCTACTGGTAACAGATTTGCTCAATTTCTGCTTGTCTGTGAAAGTCTTTATTTCTTCTCTCCTTTTGAAGGATAATTTTCACTGGATACAGAATTCAATAACCACTTTTTCCCATTACATGTATATTACACCTTTTTGTAACTGCCTCACAGTTCTTAATATATTCTGTTCCATCCTTTTCATTCTTATTATCTCTTTCTACTCAGTTTTGTAAGTTTCTATGGTTTTATCTTCAAACTCACTGAATCTTTCATCGGTTATGTCCAGGCTACAGATAAGCTCATCAAAAGCATTAATCATTTCTATCATAGTGTTTTAGGTTTCTAGCATTTCCTTTTGATTCTTAGTTTCCTTCTCTCTGCTTACATTACTCATCTGTTCTTGCATGTTTACCATTTTTTTCATCAGTGTCCTGAATGTACATAGTTATTTTAAATTCCTGCTCTCATAACTACAAAATCTCTGCCATATCTGAGTCTGGTCCTTATGTTTTGTCTTTTCAGATTATGTTTTTTGCCTTTAGCAAGGCTTGTAATTTTCTATTGAAAACTGAACATGATATAAAAGAAACAATAGTAAATAGACCTTTAGTGTAAGGTTTTAAGTCTTTGGTAAGGGGTTAGGCTACATTTACTGTTTGTTATAGCTATAGGTGTCAGAGGTGAAAATTACCTCCAGTGTCCTTGTTCTTGTCTCTGCTATTTTCAGGTTTCCCTAGATTCCTTCTTAAATGGGTCTGAGACTTGAAATTCTTGCTGTTTTACTCCCTTGTTATTACACAGGAGCCAAATGATGTGGGTAAGGAAAGCATTTTACAGTTCTATGATTAAATCTCAGTCTTTTGGTGAGGATGTGCCTCTAACTGGTGACCTTCACAAATGCTTCTCAGATCCTCTCCCCCTTCTTAAATGAGACAGGAAGGCTACACAGGCTGCAACACGCTATTCCTTTCCACAACATGAAAGACCAGAAAGGGCTGGAGCTAGATGCGTCCCTACACCAGGATATTTAGGCCTAAAAAACCTCAGCTGGTTAGGCTCTGATAGAACAGTTTTCCCTTGACCTTTCCCCTCCCCCCACAGGAAGTAGGAGGAGATTTTTCTCTTTTTCACTATGAGAATGTCATAAGGCTCCTGGAAGTAAGTCTCAGGAGAGTGTGGGGGCCTCTCTAAGACTAGGCCCTCCAGAAGTTCTTAATGCTCAAGAACATCTAGGGTGAGCCTCCAGCAACTCATCAGTTACCTTTTACATTTTCTTCCTTAGTAATGGCTCCAGTTGTTTCTCTGGTCCTGGGCTTCTCCTCTGTGATTCTCAATTTGGGTTGAACATCCCAAATATGAAAATCTGAAAACCAAAATGCCCCAAAATTGGAAACTTTTTGAGTGCCAATATGACACACAAACGAAATGTTCACTGGAGCATTTTGGATCTCGGATTTTTTTATTTGGGATGCTCAATAGGTAATGCAAACATTCCAAAATCCAAAATAAATCCCAAACACTTCAATCTGTCTCCCTGCTTCACTCCCCAGTTTGGGGGGCAGGTTTGTCCTGTAACTTCAATTCTCTGATGGGTTTAAGAAGAATTGTTGCCGGGCTCGGTGGCTCAGTCTGTAATCCCGCGCCTTTGGGAGGCTGAGGTGAGTGGATTGCCTGAGCCCGAGGGTTCGAGACCCGCCTGGGCAACTTGGCGAGACCTCATCTCTACAATAAATAAAAAATGAGCCGGGCGTGGTAGTGCGCGCCTGTAGTTCCAGCTACTTGGAAGGTGGAAGCAGAAGGACTGCCGGAGCCCAGCAGGTAGAGGCTGCGGTGGCCGGGAGCAGCCACTGCACTGCAGTTTGGGTGAGAGAGTGAGACTCCAACTCAAATAAAAAAAAGAATTGTTGATTTTCAGCTTGTTCAGCTTTTTTTTTGTTAAGACTGATGACTACCAGCCTCATTACATGTCGAACTGGAAACCAGAAGTCTTTTTTTTTGTTTTGCAGGGAAAAAAAAGTAGTCCGCTTTATCAGATTTCTCTTATTGCTTTTTGATTTGAGTCATGTTTTAAAGGTTCTTCCTTAAACCCAGGTTCAAGGGGCATTTATCCGTAATCTCTAATGTTTTTATTTTTTTACATTTAGATCTCAGATACATTTGAATTTTGTTCTTGCCGAATAATATAAGGTATGAATCTAATTAGTTTTTTCAAATGACTACTCAACTGTCATATGACATCTTAAAAATCAGTCTTTGCCTACTGGTTCCCAATGCCACCTTTCACATATATTAAATTTCAATATGCACTTAGTATTTTTTGCTATTTTATTCTACTGGTCTCACTCAATTCCTATCCAGGTACAATACTGTTTTATTTACAGAAGCCGTGTTGTATGCTTTAATTTCTAGTAGGCATAATCTTACAATATAGCTTTACTGCTTTTTCCCCCCATTTTTCCAGCTCTTTCTACATTTTCCCATATAAACTTTAATATTTAATTATCTCTGTTAAAAAACATGCCAGTGCCAGGTGCAAGTGGCTCATGCCTATAATCCCAGTACTTTGGGAGGCCAAGGTGAGAGGATTGCCTGAACCATGGGTTTGAGACCAGCCTGGGCAACTTAGCGAGAACTCATCTCTACAATAAATCAAAAAACTAGCCGGGCCTGTGGTTCCAGCTACTTGAAAGGCTGAGGCAGAAGAATCATCTGAGCCCAGCAGGTCTACACTGCAGTGGCCATAAGCATGAGATTTCTACTCAAAAAAACAAACAAACAAACAAAAAATGCTGGTATGTTTACCGCAATTGCTTAAAATTTACAAACTGGGAAAGGGACATTCTTATGATGTTCAGTTATCCTTTTCCAAGAACAAGAAATATCTTTTCATTTATTTAAAAGTACTTTTGTAACTCTAGATGTATGCTGAAGTTTTCTTCACACATGACCATATGAGCATACCAATAGTTGCAGAAAAAGAATTCAATAAAATCAAAAGCTCTTTCATGATTTAAAAATAAATAAATAAAATAACTGTAGTTCCAGCTACCTGGAAGGCTGGAGAAAGATTGCCTGAGTCCAGATAGAAGCTGCAGTAGCCAAGAGCATGTCACTGCACTCCAGTCTGGGTGACAGGGTGAGACTACAACTCAATAAAAAAAAAAATGAGCTATGACGAAGACCCCCCAAAAACTCGGAATTATCTTTTGGAGGGCGGGCCCCTTGTAGTACAGGCATCCCCAATCAGGTAAGTGTTCTAGGAAACCATCAGCATCAGTACACCAGCTAGAGTTATTGTGAGAGGCTGCATTTGGCTTCAGTGAACTTTTTTTTGGCGATTCTGTCAATGCGTTTGCCCATTTCATGATGGGTGATTTACATGAACAACCTGCACATACTGCACTGACTCAAAACGGCATGACCCTCGTGCCCCACCCTCCCTATTCACCCAATCTTGCCCCTAGTGACATTATTTGTTTCCCGGATGAAAACGGTCCTCAAAGTGAAATGTTCTGCTGATGTGCAAGAGTTTAAACAAAAAACGGCAAAGCACTAAAAGACATCAAAATTGATGAGTTAAAATACTATTTTGAGCAGTGGGAAAAGCATTATTAATAGCCGTACTGCTTCAAATGGAGAGTACTTTGAAGGTGACTAAAGCTTAAACATGTAAGTATATACAATTTTTTATAAATAAATTGCAGTTTTGGGGGGTTCTCTCCTCATATCAAGCACTAAAAAGACATGGGGGAACCTTAAAAGTACACTGTAAAGTGAAGGAAGCCAATCTGAAAAGGCTACAAACTGCATGATCCCAACTATATTGAGGCAGGTTATTCAGTGCAGGTTAGACACAGATACATAAACTTCTTGTAGGCAGTTTAAATTAAAATAGGATAACCATTCAGACACTTTATTGGTACATGGCCTGAACAACCAGGCAAGGTTTAGAAAAAACCAGGAAAATTGCATTTGTTTGTAATTACAAAAGTTTGTATCAGTGGAGGTTGGTACAGAAGCTTAAAAATATAAACTAAATTCTTTAAACTGTATTCCCAGAGTGCTTAGATGTTGAGAAATTGGTATTGGAGTTTTGGGGCTAGAAGAAGAGCAGCTGAAGAGCTCCTGGTCTCCATCACATCTACAATAAAGCTAGAGCAATTCCACTTTATTCGTTTGTTCTGCATTGGGTTCTAAGATTTTAGTACAAATGCTTCATGTTTATCTTTAGGACTTATTTCTAAACAGCAGTTTTAAAACACTTCACATGTATCTTTAGGACTTGTTTCTGAACGGCTTGGTTTGTTTTCTCATCCAGATCTATCAGTGCTGGTTGTTATTTATATGCAGGATCATCCATCCAACACATGTTTACTAGTAAACCCTATGTGGCAGGTCTAGCTGGTCTGGGAATGAGTAAGATAAAAGGCAGGCACTGACGACATGGTACCAGTTCCTACTCTTGTATACCAGATGATTTTGGATCATACAGTCTAGCAGAAATTTCTCTTTCAGCTGGTACTGGGTCAGGTTCTCTGCACGTCTGTTCCAATCTCAAAATTGTTACCCTAGTGATTTTTAAGGGTATGTGTGGGTTTTGGGGGATTTTTTTTTTTTTTTTTACTATTTTGTATTTTTTTATTTTTAAGTTTGGTTTATTTTATTTAAAGTTTTGTATGTTTAAAACAATTTCGGACTCGAAAACAGAATAGTTACAAGTAATTCTTTATCTTTCATCTGGATGTTACTATTTTACCACATTTTCTTTATAATTCTATCTTTTTCTATATACATATTTTTCTGAACGTTTTGAAAGTTACGGACATGATTCTCTAAAACTTTAGTGGCATTTTGTGAAATGTAGAACAGGCTCCTGAAGTGACCAAAAGACATGAATCTATCTGCAGACTTTATTAATTTAATCTGTCTTTATATTTATTAAATCTTATTTATTTAGTCTATCTGCAGACTATATTTAAAATAAGAAATATAAAATTGATTGCCATTATTATCAGCATAGTTCCTATCCAATTCAGTACAAGTAATGGAAATGTTTTTAAAAATACAACTAACTAAATACTGTTATTTATCTTAAATCATGATTTTCCCTAAGTAAATAATCAAACTTGCTTTTTCTAACATAAAAGAAGGAAGTTTTAAATGTTTTCTCATTGTGAATTTCTCTGTCCCTAATATATCATTAATGTTGAAATGCTCAATAGTTTTAGATGGAATGGAATACATTTAAAAGTTCAAAGAAGAAAATAAAATTGTCAGCTCTGCCTGCTTATACTGGCATTCAATGCATAAAGTATTACTAATTAGTACTGCTAAGAATAGGAATAATTCTAAAATTCAAAACTATTTATTTGGCAACTGTTACAATCATCCTTCCAGAGCTACACAAAACTATAACAAGTAAACAATATTTATCAGGATAATAAGAAGCAATGTAAATAAGATATGAAGAACACATTTTGGTCTTTTAAAAAAAACTCACACTGCTTAATCTGCATTATTAATTTCAATGTTACAATTTTACCTAGCAGTAAGGTTATACTGATACCATCCTTCTAAAAAACAGTCAATAAATCTGAGAGTACTAAGAGAAAATTTAAAGCATTATCTCTGCTGAGATAAAAAACAAACAAGACTGTCTGTATCCATAGTTATGAGTTTGGCCAGGCACGATGGCTCACATCTGTAATCCCAGCACTTTGGGAGGCTGAGGCAAGAGGATTTCCTGAGCCTAGGGGTTCATGACCAGCCTGCGTAACTTGGCAAAACCCATCTCTACAATAAATCAAAAAATTAGCCAGGCGTAATGACACACACCTGTAGTTCTAGCTGCAGAAGACTGAGGTGGAAAAATCACCCAAGTCCAGCAGGTCAAGGCTGTGGTGGATGTGTGTGCACCACTGCGCTGAAGCCTGGGCAACAGAGGCTCCAACTAAAAAAATAACAATAATAATAATGTCTGGAAGACACTTCATATCGGCAGACACTGCTGACAGATAGGTCATTTCATTTTTGCCAAACTGAGATAAGAGTCTACAGAATATTCACAAGGGGCCATGTGTAGTGGTTGGTTCCTTTGGTAGTAATAATACTAGAAAACAACAATTACTTAGCATTTACTATGCACCAAGCTTTGTTCCAATGGCTCTTTTGTTACATGAAGTAATTAATTTAACTCTTACAAGCCTCTAAAATCCCTACTCTATAGAAGAAACTAAAACAACATGGTTTGCCCAAAGACACAGATAGTTAAGTGGAAAAATAAGATTAACCTAGGCAATCTACATCCAGAATGTGGGCCTGAAAAGACTGGCTATACATCATACTGCCTCTCCACTGGTATGTGCTAAAGTAAAAACTAACGTTTTCAGTGACTGTTCAGATGACCAACAACCCATTGACAGCTCATTATCTCTGACACTGTGCATCACTCTCTTAGTCAAACACTCCTGCCTTGATGCTTGATATATTTTTACTCTTCAGAGTATACACTGGTTCGGTTGGTTCTCCCTTATGAATCTATTTAACAAATATTTGTTAGGCACCTACTATGAGCCAGGCATCATTTAAAGTGATGAAGACACTACAATGAACAAGAGTCAAGAATCCCTGCTCTTCTGTCTGAGCTTTTAAAATATAAGAGTTAAACAAAATACTACAAAAAATTGACATCTGCTTAACATCAGTGGTGGACAAATCAAATCTGCTATATGGTTCAGTGTACTTTTTAATATGCCTGAAATGTTTTAGGTTTAAAAAACTTCTCAGTAAAGAATACTGGAGGAAAGAAAAGTGGGGAAGAGATGGGGAGGAAAGGGAGGGTAAGAAGCAACAGAGGGTGGGGGTGGTAAGGAAGGGGAGGAGGGGAAAAGAGGAGTGAGGGGGGAGCTGGAGAAGAGTGAAAACACCCCGGCTCTATTCCCAAAGCTGGCTAGGTATTTTAAGTATATAACACCCATCTACAAACTCTCTCCAGGCACATCATACTTGCTATGGCCTTGCCAAACCACTCCTTTCAGAAAGCATTCGTTAACCGAGACAAACCGTCTCCCAAACTGTTTTCAACGTTCGAGGCCAAGAACTTCATTCTTTTTGTTTAGCTGTGCCTAGACTTATCAACCTGAACCCAGACTGCAAACACATTAAACTAGTTAAGCTGTATTTATTAATACATCAAGTACATATAAAAATATCCAAATTCATTACAATTCTAAGGTTTCCTCTTCACTCTCATTGCGACAGTTTTGTAGGTCAGTATTGGCAGCTGCTAAATTAAACATCTGAATTTCAGAAGTATATATGTAGCACTTTGGCCAGGTACAGTAGCTCACGTTTGTAATCCCAATACCTTGGGAGGCTGAGGTGAGAGAAATGTCTGAGCTCAAAAGCTCGAGACCAGCCTGGGCATCGTGGCGAGACCTCATCTCTACAATAAAATCAAAAAATTACCCGGGCATGGTGGTGTATGCCTGTAGTCCCAGCTACTCAGGAGGCTGCGGTGGCCATGATCATGCCACTGCACTCCAGCCTGGGCAGCAGAGTGAGACTCCTTAAGAGGGGAAGGGGAGGAAAGGGGAGAGGGGGACAAAACAGGTGGGAGGGGAGGGGGAAAAAAAGAAAAAGAAATATGCACTTCAATAGTTTACTATTTCAAAACAGGAAAGAAAAGTACCAGCCAATATCTCCATAAATTTCCTGCCAAAGCAAACATTACTACAATAACAATTTGAGAATAAAAGCACATTGTTTTAATCATTGTTTTTACTTGCTACTTAAGCTTTCCACAATAAATAAGTACTTAAATGCTTTTTATGAGCATTATTAAAAAGTGAAAAACTAAAACAAGCCATCTTTTATTTAACATAGCTAACAAAATAGCAACATATATGACCATGCCCGTTTACTATAATGCCTCTTAAAACACAATTCTATGCTAGATTAGTAAAATGATCTTTTATGCATTTAAGTTACTAAAGAACCAACTGCAAAGAAGTAAAGATTTAATGGTATGCTATTGAGTGTTTAATGTATACCAAGTACACTTTACATGGGTTACTGCTAAATAATTTAAAACTTAAAAAAAAAGTCAGGCATGGTGGCTCACACTGTAATCCCAGCACTTTGGGAGGCTGAGGCTGGAGAATCACTTGAGCCTAGGCAACATAGCAAGATCCTGTCTCTATAAAAAATTTTTTCTAAAAATTAGCCAAATATGGTAGCATGTGCCTTTAGTGCCAGCTACTCAGGAGGCTGAAGCAGGAAGACTGCCTGAGCCCAGAAGGTTGAGGCTGCAGTGAGCCATGATTTTGCCACTGCACTTCAGCATGGTCAACTGTACTCCAGCCTGGGCGACAAAGTGAGACTCAAAAAAAACTTCATAATGACCCCATAATTATCACCACCATTTTACAGTTGAGGAAACAAAGTAGTAAATAAAATGGGGCTAGAATGTGAACTCAGATCTGACTCCAAAATCAGAATTTTTTCCACACTGCCAGGTTATGAAGATTAAACGTTCATCTTCAATCATTCATTAACAAAATATCAGTAATACTGTCTGCTATGCTCTGAATGTGTCCCCCAAAATTCAAGTGTTGAAATGTAATGGTCAATATGAGAGTTTTAAGAGGTGAGGCCTTTACAGAGTGGTTAAGTCATGAGCGTGGAACCCTCATATGTGAAATTAGGACCCTTAGAAAAGGGCTTGAGGGAGTAGGCTACTCTCCTCTGCTCTGCTGCCTCATGAGGACACAGAATTCGTTCCCTTTCCTTTGCCCTTCCATCCCTTCTACCATGTGAGGATGCAGTCAGAAGACCCTCACCAGACATCAAATGTGGTTGCCTTAATCTTGGATTTCTCAGCCTCTAGAACGGTGAGAAATAAATTTATGATCTTTATACATTATCCAGTGTGTGGTATTTGTTAGAGCATCACAAATGGACTAAAACACTATCATTCAGTCTCAATAACACAAAATTGTAAATTATCTGCAGTACATGGTCTAACTCCAGACCCAGACATATAACCCTGTTGATTATAAGCTAATAGACCAAACATTTCATGCGTGGAATGAAATTGCAAGCAATGTGGTCCTCATATGTAAAAACAGGCAGGCCACTATGAATAGGCTGTTCTAAAACCTATGCACAATTTGAAATGCATTTTCCCTTTATTAAAAAACAAATGCTAGTAAATGATAACTCTATCCCGAGGCCAGCTCACCTTTACTATTTGTAATGTACCAGCTATTTACAAACATAAGAAAATATTCCAGTACGTATGTATATTCTGAATTCCAAACTGTGATTCCAGAAATTCATGTGCTTCCCTGCTTGTCAGTAAATGTAAAGATGACCCTGACACACACGATAGCAGAACAGCCTTGCACAGAGGCAGGGAGTCAGCAGCAGAACTTGGGTTCAAAGAGAAGATAAACCAATGGTTCTGGTAGAGAACGTGTACAATCAATCTCATAGGAAATGGCATTTCTCTATACTGTTATCACTCACCTCCCAAGTAATTTAAATCAAGAAAAACAGGAGAAAGGATTCCATATTGGCAATTTCTAGCCCACAGAGCACTTAAATCTAGGGTGTTTGTAAGCTAAAGACTAAGTGCATCACAAGTTAACGTGGTGTGCTGTAAAAAGTACATCTTTACTTTCTGTTTTGTCTATTTCCATTTGGGGAAGGTAAAACTATAAATACAATGCTTAATAACCAACTCAGCAAAAGTTACCATTTAAATTACTAACACACGCAACTATTCTCTCTCCATTCATTTATAACAGGAAATCTTACTGCTAAGTTAGTTAATTTTTGTTAGCCACCCTGGTAAGCGGCTTTTACCCACCAATTACACTAGGCTAACCTGATTTTACTGTATTTCACTATTTTGTATTTTTTTTTAATTGAAGGTTTGTGGCAACACTGCATGGAAAAAGTCTATCAGCACCATTGTTTCCAACAGCATGTACTCACTTTGTATGTCTATGTTACATTTTGATGACTCTCACAATATTGCAAACTTTTTCATTATTATATCTGTTAATGGTGATCTCTGATCGGTGATCTTTCATATTAAAATTGTAATTGTTGCTGATTGCAGTGGCTCATGCCTGCAATCCCAACATTGGGAGGCCAAGGATGATCACTTGAGGTCACAAGTTCAAGACCAGCCTGGGCAACACAGCAAGACTTCATCGCTACAAAAAATCAAAACTATTAGGATGGATGACAGAGTGAGACTCTGACTCAAAAAAAATTGTAATTGTTTTGAGGTGCCACAACTGAACCCATATAAGACAACAAACCTAAACTATAAATGTGTACGTTCTGACTGCTCCATTGACCAGTCATCCCCTGCCCCCTGCACTCCTGCACACAAACACCTCTCTCTCTCCCTCTCTTCAGACCTTCCTAGTCCCTGAAATACAACAATATTGAAATCACGCCAGTTAATAAGCTTAAAATGGCCTCTAAGTTTTCATGCGAAAGGAAGAGCAGCACATCAAAAACTAGACATGATTAAGCTTAGTGAGGGAGGCATGTCAAAAGCCAACACAGGCCAAAAGTTAGGTCTCTTATGTCAAACAGTCAGTCAAGTTGTGAATGCAAAAGAAAAGTACTTAAAGGAAATTTTTTTTGTTTTTTTGAGTTGGAGTCTCACTCTGTCGCCCAGACTGGAGTGCAGTGGCCGCTCCCAGCCACCGCAGCCTCGACCTGCTGGGCTCCAGCTATCCTTCCGCCTCAGCCTTCCAAGTAGCCAGAATTACAGGCATGCGCTACCATGCCCAGCTGATTTTTTGATTTACTGTAGAGATGAGGTCTCGCTGCCCAGGCGGGTCTCGAACCCGCAGGCTCAGGCAATCCACTCACCTCAGCCTCCCAAAGGCGGGAAATTATAAGAGCTATTCTAGTGAACACGGGGACAATAATAAAGCAAAACAGCCTTATTGCTGATATGGACAGTTGAAGGGGTCTGGCTAGGACATCAAACCAGTCACAATATTCCCTCTTATGCCAAAGTCTACCTTCTGAAAATGTTGCAAACATTGCTGAAATGACAACAAAAGATTTAGAACAGTACTTAAACTTAGCTGATAAAGAGTTTGAGAGAACAGACTCCAATTTTGAAAGAAGTTCTACTCTGGACAGACTGCTAACAAACAGCATCACATGCTACATAGAAATCTTTTGTGAAAAGAAGAGTCAAACAATGGTGGCAAATTCAGTGCTGTCTTATTTTAAGATGCTGACACAGTAACCCCAACCTTCAGCAACCACCTGATTAATCAGTAGCTAGTAGTTAGTAAGACAAGGGCTTCTATCAGCAAAAAGATCACAATTCACTGAAGGCTCAGGTGATCATTAGCTATTTTTAGCAATAAAATAATTTTTAATAAAGGTATATGCATTCTTTTTTTAAAAAAAATAATGCTATTGTACACTTAATAGCCTATAGTATATACATGGGGACTACATACATGGGGAAACCAAAAGATGTGTGTAACTTGCTTTATCATGATATTTGCTTAATTCAGATAATCTGTGACAAGCATGGTGGTTCATGCCTGTCATCTCAGCAATTTGGGAGGCCAAGATGGGAGGACTGCTTGAAGTTTGAGACCAGCCTGTACAACATAGTGAGACCTTATCTCTACAAAAAAAAACCTTTTTAAAAAAATTATCCAGCCATGATGGTACATGCCAATAAGTCCCAGATACTTAGGAGGCTGAGGTGGGAAGATCACCTTAGCCAAGAGTTCAAGGCTGCAGTGAGCTATGATCAGGCTACTGCACTTCAGCCTGAGCAACAGAGAGAGCTGCAGTGAGGTATAATCAGGTGGTCTGAAACCAAATCTGCAATATCTCCAAGATATTCCTGTATAGGCCTCATAAACTGTAGCTACAATTATTATTTCTGTTAATATTGGACTTACGTATTTTCTTCAACTGATTATCTAATTATATTTTATTTAATATCAATGCATAACCAGAAGTATGGAGTATATATACAGTACAACATACCAGCAACTATGTTAATCATTTAAATTACTTCACTTTAAATTTCATAACAACCCTATAAGCTAGTTATTAACCTATTTTATAGATAAAGAAATAGAAGTGTGATAACGTCTTTCTTCAAAGTCACACAACTAATATATGGTATTTACTGAGCAGTGAGGAGCTAAACATTCTGAGAGAAAAAAAAAAAGAGGTACAAATTATGGGCCTTAACCTAAAGATAGTCACATCCTAACATCCACTCAGCAAATATTTATTGAACTACTAGTATGTTTCAAGTACTGTTTTAAGCCAAATCCAAGTTGTTTTTACTGGTGTCTCTAGTTAGGGCTCTCTTCAACTAGCAGTTACTCTATTATATAATAATCTCCACTGCCAGCGATTTTTGAAGAAATGGCTGTTTCCACGGTACCAACAGAAAATTTCCAAAATATGCCTGGAACAACCTGACATACTAATAACAAAAAAGCTATCAACGACTAGTAAAATCATGCTGAAAGCATTCAAAACCTCTTGAAGAGAGGCCCACTGATCACAGATGGGACAATTTGAGCCTCATTAAGCATATTAATTGCAATGGATTAAAATCCAAACATGTCTAAATCCATAAATTCATCATAGACTTAAAAAAAAAAAATCCAGCCAGCCACGGTGACTCATACCTGTAATCCTAGCACTTCGGGAGGCCGAAGTGGGAGAATCACTTGCAGCCAGAAGTTTAAGTCTAGCCTGGGCAACCATAGTGAGACTTTGTCTCCGCAAAAAAAGCTTTTTCTTTTTTTTTTTTTTTGAGTCGGAGTCTCACTCTGTTGCCTTGGCTGGAGAGCAGTGGCACACTCATGGCCACCGCAGCCTCAACCTGCTGGGCTCAGGTGATCCTTCTGCCTCAGTCTTTCAAGCAGCTGGAACCAAAGGCACGCACCACCATGCCCAGCTAATTTTTGATTCATTGTAGAGATAAAGTCTCACCAAGTTGCCCAGGCTGGTCTCAAACCCATGGGCTCAGGCAATCCTCTCACCGTGGCCTCCCAAAATGCTAGGATTATAGGCGTTAGTCACCTCACCTGGCCCCCCCCAAAAAAACTTTTTAAAAAATTAGCTAGACATGGTGGTGCACTCCTAGAGTCCCAATTACTTAGGAGGCTGAGACAGGAAAATAGCTGGAACCCAGGAGTTCAAGACCATGGTGAGTCATAATTGTGCCGATGTACTCCAGCCAAGTACACAGTAAGACTCTGACTCAAAGACAAACAAAACCCTAAAACACCTTCAGAGGTTTAGATGAAACAAATTCAGTAACTTGAAAACTGATAAAAAAGAATCAAGCATTTATCTTGCCTTTATTTGTGAATTGTACTACTTAATAACCAAACGGTGATAGGAGGGTACTTTACAGAAATATGTTAAGTAATAAGCTAAAAAGAAAAAATTTAGAATTTCACAATTCTGCAATCCCCAGTGAGTTAATGGATCTAGGCATTGAGTATCAAGCCACCCAAAGATCAAGTGTCTCCTCACTGATGAGCACAACACCTCCTACAGTCCTGCCAAAGGGATCACACCTGATTCTGATCAAGCCTCTGGATCCAGGTGAAACTCTTCAAGCCATATAGAAAACAGAGAAACACACTAAACTGCACTATTAACAGGCAATCAGCAGAATGCAAACTGCAGGAAACTCCACAAGTAAAACAGCCTAGCTCAATAGCTAACTTGGAAGAAAAGAAAGAGCTGAGTGCAGTAGCTCACGCCTATAATCCCAACACTTTGGGAGGTGAAGGCAAGAGGACTGCCTGAGCCCAGGGGTGCGAGACCAGTCTGGGAAACTTGGAGAGACCTCATCTCTATAAATAAAAAAAGTTAGCCAGGCATGGTGGCGCATGCCTGTAGTTCCAGCTACCTGGAAGGCTGAGGCAGAAGGATCACCTGAGCCCAGTAGGTAGAGGCAGTGGTGGCCGTGAGTGTGCCACTGCACTCCAGCCTGGGCAGCAGTGAGACTCCAACTAAAAAGAAAAAAGGGGAAAAAAAAAAAAGACGGTTAAGAGATGAGAGGAAGAACCTACATTAAGAGGCTTGAAAGACATTAAATTCAAAAACAAATACGTAATATTATAGTGTCTAGGGACACACACTTGGGGTGATAAAACCATGAAATACCATAAAAATAGCTACTACATACTGGGAAGGAAAGTAGTTGTGTTGAGGTGATGTACTTGAAGAGCTTCTGAGGTAGCTGGCAAAGTTCTACACCTTGACCTGGGTAGTGACTATACAGTAAGTTCCCATCTTTTCTTTTTTTGAGTCAGAGTATCTGTTGCCCAGGCTGGAGTGCAGTGGCATGGTCACAGCCACTGCAGCCTCGACCTGACGGGCTCAGGCATTCCTTCCATTTCAGTCTTCCAAGTAGCTGTAACTGCAGGCAAGTGCCACCATGCCTGGCTAATTTTTTTTTTTTTCAATTATACAGACGAGGTCTCGCCATGTTGCCCAGGTTGGTCTCAAACCCATGGGCTTAGGCAATCCTCATGCTTTCGCTTCCCAAAGTGCTGGGATTACAGGCGTCAGCCACTATGCCCAGCTAAGTTCCCACTTAATGTCATCAAGAGCCTCTTGGAAACTGTGACTGTAAGTCAAATTATGTATAACGAAACCAATAATTTTTTTCTCATCAATATCATGCAGTTAACAAAACAATGCTGAAAAAAACAATGCCATTCAAAGATCTTCTGTACATCATTTCTCTTAAAGTCAGTTTCCAAGAACCTATCAACAGCATTGAGGATTTACTGTAATCGTGCTCACTTTTTAATATATTAAACACATTTGTGTTGTATGGTTTTCTGTATTTGTGCTTAATTTTACAATAAAAAGGTTTAAGAAGAAAAGGACGTCTGAGTCTGACAAATCAAGCTCACATTCCAGCTCTATTACATTCCTGTTGTGTGAACCTAGGCATATCATCTAATACCTCTCGGTTTGTTTCCTCATCTATAAAAAAGAGAAAATAACATACCATAATTATGAGCATAGTACAGGTACAATGTTTAGCCAAGTGCCCAGTGGACAGTATTATTTCAATAAATTAGTTATTGCCTATTAAAAAATGAGCTTTAATATAAAAGGTTTTCTGTATATTAGTCACTTTTCATACAAATTCTTGAGAGTTAAAATGAATCTAATACAAAAAAACAGTACTTCTATAAGTTTATTCAGCTAGTAGTTACACCAAATGCTTTATAAAATAGACATACATTCAGTTTCACTTATGTCTTCAATTCTATTTTTTAAGTTAGCATACAGTAGTATAAATGACTTTTGAGGGAAAGGAATATACAGTTCTATGAATTTCAACATGTGTTCAAATGTATAACCACCCACTACCATGCACAGACTACAGAAGAGTTGTAGTAACCAAAAGAACTCCCTAATGCTATCTCTCCATAGTCACACACTCTACCCACAATAACCCCAGGTGCCTTAGTCCATTTTGTGCTGCTATAACAGAATACCTGAAACTGAGTAATCTATAAAGAATGGAAAATTATTTAACACAGCTCTGGAGGCAGGTAAATCCAAGATCAAGGCACCGGCATCTGGTGAGGGCCTTCTGACTGTGTCCTCAGACAATAAAAGGTAGAGGGCAAAGAGGGACCAAGGCTATGCTCTCACATGGCAGAAGAGAGTGAGCAATCTCCTACAAGCCCTTGTCATAATGACATGAATCCAACCATGAGGGATCCCCCTCATGATCCAAACACCTTCCATTAGGCCTCACATCCCAACACTCAACATGGTATGCTGAATAGGATCCAGGAAGAATAAAAGGGCATTACGTAAAAACCAAGGAAATCGGAATAAACGATAAAACAACGTATCAGTGTTAGTTCATTAAGTATAACAAACCTACCATACTAATGTAAGATATTAATAATAGGGAAAACTGGGTAGGAAAGCAGTATATGGAAATTCTGTGTATAATCTCCAGAATGTTTCTGTAAACATAAAACTGTTCTAAAAAATAAAGACTATCTGTTTAAATATTTAATTTTTTTTTAATCATGAGAATATGAACTCCTCGAGGTCAGGGTCATTTGACTTATTAATATTTGTATGTGTAAGTTTAGCATTGTACCTAGCAAAAAATAAACAGTAAATTTTTATTAAGTGACAATGATACACTTAAGTTATTATACCTCATTTTTTACAACAGTTCTAGGTTATACCTGTTGCACTGGGGATTAAGTTTCAACAAAAATTTTGGGGACAAAAGCCTTCAAGCTACAGCACTGACTAGTCAGTGATCTGCTCTTCATCATTACAGTTGTATTTTTTAAAATGTCTACGAAGCCGGGCTCAGTGGCTCAGCCTGTAATCCCATGCTTTGAGAGGTTGAGGTGAGTGGATTGCCTAAGTCCACGGGTTCGAGACCCACCTGGGCAACTTGACGAGACCTCATCTCTACAATAAATCAAAAATTAGCTGGGCGTGGTAGCACGTGCCTGTAGTTCCAGCTACTTGGAAGGCTGAGGCGGAAGGATCGCTGGAACCCAGCAGGTCGAGGCTGCGATGGAGTGAGACGCCAACTCAAAAAATAAATAAATAAATAAAACGTCTACGAGTAGAATCATGAAACTGGCTTTTTTCACAAGGCAAAGTGTCTTTGAGATTCCTCAAAATAGTTACATTCCTTTTTATTACTGAGTACTCTCCTATTGCATGACGTACCTCATGCATTAATATTTCTCCATTCACACTTTGACAATTGAATTGTTTAGTTTCTGACAATTATGAACAGAGTTGTACTGACTTTTGAGGAAACATAAGTTTCATTTTTCTTAGGTAAATATCTAGGAGTAGGATTGCCAATTCATAGGGTAACTTTATAAGAAACCGTCAGACTGTTATTCAAAGTAGCTGTACAATTTTGCATTCCTGCAGTGTATGAGAGTTCTAGTTGCTCTCTATCTTTGCTAGCTTGGTATTGTCTGGGTCTGATGGCTTGTTTTATTCTGTTGTCCTGGTAGATATGTAATGGTTTCTCTTTCCCTCCTTTCTCTTTTTTGAGTGGGGATGTCTTAACTCTGTTACCCAGGTTGGAGTGCAGCAGCACGACCATGACCCACCACAGCCTCAAACTCCTGGCCTCAGATGATCCTTCGATCTCAGCCTCCTGAATAGCTGGAACTTCAGACGTGCCTCACCACGCCCGGCTAATTTTTGTAGAGACGAGGTCTCACTACGTTGTCCAGGCTGGTCTCAAACTCCTGAGTTCAAGCAATCCTCTTGCTTTGGCCTCCCAAAGTGCTAGGATTACAGGCAGGAGACACCGCACCCAGTCTCTCATTATTTCAATTTGAATTTCCCTACTGGCTAATGATGTTTATAAACTCAGTTTTTAAAAGAAATATTACACTTAATTCTACCTGTCAAAGTACTACGTTTAATATTTTAGCACCCAGCCTGTTAATGGAATGAAATGCTTTTATAAACTAAACTAAGCTTGATGTCTTTTCAGAACAGTTGATAACACTTAACAATTTCACGTTGGCCTCACAAGCAATAAGAGAGCATTTATGCAAATGTTTTCAATTCATTAGGTATAAAATGCACTCAAATAATTCAACTTGCATTAAAATTTTGAAAAATTTTAATAAGAAATTGAGAAAATTAAACAACTTATTTTTGAAGTTATTTCTCATCTTTCCAAAAGTTCTTTCTATAAAAACACTGTCACACAACAATAATGTACTGAGTGCTTATTTTGTGCTAGGTACTATGCTAAACCTTACACATACAAATGTTAAGTCAAATGACTGTGACCTCAAGATGTTCATATTCCTCATGATTTTTAAAAATTAAATTTTTGTTTAAATCTTTATTTTTTAGACCAGTTTTAGGCTTACAGAAACATTCTCAAGATCATACCCAGCATTCCCATATACTCCTCCCCCACCCAGTCTTCCGTATCATTAACATCTAATACTGATATGTTATTGTTGTCAAAAGTCCATAGTTTATTCCAATTTCCTTGGGTTTTACCTAATGTCCTTTTATTTGTCTAAGATCCTGTCCAGGATACCATATTCTGTTTAGTTGCCATATCTCTTTAAATTCCTCCTGGCTGTGACAGTTTTACAAACTTTCTTTGTTTTTGATGACCCTCACAGTTTTGAGGCACACTAGTCAGGTTTTTTGGTAGAACGCCTGTCTATACTGTACTCATTTTTAAACTTAAAATATTTTACTCATTAAACAAATCTCAGCCGGGCTTGTTGGCTCAGCCTGTAATCCCATGCCTTTGGGAGGCTGAGGTGAGTAGATTGCCTGAGCCCACGGGGTTTGAGACCCGCCTGGGCAACTTGGTGAGACCTCATCTCTACAATAAATCAAAAATTAGCCGGGCGTAACAGCGTGCTCCTGTAGTTCCAGCTACTTGGAAGGCTGAGGCGGAAGGATTGCCGGAGCCCAGCAGGTCGAGGTTGCGGTGGCCGGGAGCGGCCACTGCCCTCCAGTCTGGGCAATAGAGTGAGACTCCAACTCAAAAACAAAAACAAATCTCATGGCCAAGCCTGGTGGCTCAGCCTGTAATCCCAGCACTTTGGGAGCCTGTGGGTTTGAGACCAGCCCATGCAACTTGGTGAGACCGCGTCTCTACAATAAATAAACTTTAAAAAATGGTCAGACATGGTAGTGCGCACCTGTAGTTCCAGCTACTTGGAAGGCTGAGATGGAAGGATCACCTGAGCCCAGCAGGTCAAGGCTGTGGTGGACGGGAGTGTGCCACTGCAACTCAAAAACAAAAAATCTCACTATGCACCAAAGCATGGTTTGAATTTTTAAATTATTATCAATCTATATGTATACTTTCCTACAAATATGTGAAAACTAATAGAAGGTGGTCAGCCAGGTACAATAGCCCACGCCTGTAATCCCAACACTTTGGGAAACGGAGGCGAGAGGATTGCCTGAGCTCAGGGGTTCAAGACCAGCCTGAGCAATTTGGTGAGACCCTGTCTCTACAATAAATCAAAAATTTAGCCAAGCATGGTGGCACATGCCTCTGGTTCCAATTACTTGGAAGGCTGAGGTGAAAGGATTGCCGGAGCCAGCAGGTCGAGGCTGAGGTGGCTGTGAGCGTGACACTGCACTCCATCTTGGGCATCAGCATGAGGCTCCAATTCAAAAAAAAAAAAAAATGACGGTGGTCATTATTCTAAGGTTCAGTAACATAAACTAAAATTAAACTGACATTGATATTTCAACAATCCTAACCTGCCCTAACTCCACAACCATCCTGTAGAGTAGGCTTCCATATATTAAATAAGGAAAGAGTACATTTCAAAAATTATAAAGAAAATTAAAGTTATCTCCTCATGGAAAAAACAATATCTTTCCACTTGTCTTAGATATTATCTAAATTAAAAAGTAACTATGAAAAATCTGTGTAAAATACACGTGTTTCTGGATAACTTGCTTATATTTATTTTTTCTCCTCTTTTAAGTTTTAATTATGTTATGAAATGTAGTTCTAGTTTTGCTTACTTGGGTCTAAAATAACCACCTCAAGATTCCAGTTACAAACTGTTGCACAGGTAAGGAAGTTTCTCCTCAATCTCATTTAGGTAAAGGATATTTCTCCTTTACAACAAATTACATAACTGGACTAAGATTTAGCTTTCCCCTGATTCCTGCTATGGCACCTCTCTTGCTGCCTTTACTGGTTCTTCATGGGCCCTAATAAAAGTCTCACTAACACTTGTGACTTACATACCAATTACAGTCATCATAAAACTTAAGAGTTTAAAGAAGACCTTTAATAGCCAGAAAAGTCATTTTCCCAGCAAGGACTCTAGATTAACACTTCTTAAAAATTTATTTTAATTGACAAAAATTATATATATATTTATGGTGTACAATGTGGTATCTTGATATAACTGTGTATACAGAAACACACACAACATGGAATAATTGTATCAAGCTGATTAACATATTCATCACCTCATATACCCATCATCTTTTTGTGTTACAGGCACTTAAAGTCTACTCTCTAGCTGGGCATAGTGACCTCTGTAATCCCAGTTACCGGGAAGCTAAGGCAGGAGGACTGCCTGAACCCAGGAGTTCAAGACTAGCCTGGGTAACAGTCCCCCATCACAACTTTTTTTAAAAATCTACTTTCTAAGCAATTTTCAAATATAAAATACATTATTAGTATTTACACAGTCACCATGCTGTACATTAGATCTCCACAATTTATTCCTCTTAACTCCCACTCCTCCTATTTATTCCTTTTAACTCTTTAACCACATCTACTTCTCCCCCACTCCCAGCCCCTAGTAATGGCCATCATACTTTCTGCTGAGAGTTGAGAGTTCAACTTTTTCAAATTCCACATATAAGTGAGACAGATCATGCAGTATGTGTCTTTCTGTGCCTGGCATATTTCATTTAGCATAATGTCCTCCAAGTTCATCCATGATGTTGCAAATGACAAAACTTCCTCCTTTTTAAAGGCAAAAGAGTTATCCACTGTGTACATATACCTTTTTTTTTTTTTTTTGGAGTCAAGGTTGGAGCGCAGCAGCAGGATCCAAGGTCACAGCAGCCTCGACCTCCTGGGCTCAGGCGATCCTTCTGCCTCAACTTCCTAAGTAACTGATACTACAGGCATGTACCACCACACCCAGCATTTTTCAATTTTTTGTAGACATGAAATCTCGCTGTGTTGTTCAAGCTATCCTCCTGGGTTCAAGTTATCCTTCTACATCAGCCATCCAAAGTGCTGAGATTATAGGCATGAGCCTCTGCGCCCAGCCAATATACATTTTCTTCATCCATTCATCCACTGATGGACACTTAGGTTGATTCCGCAGCCTAGCTCTTGCAAATAATGCTTTAATGAACACAGAACTGCAAATATCTCTTTAACATACTAATTTCAGCCCTGAAGTGAAATTGCTTAAGTATGGTAGTTCCATTTTTAATTTTTTTAGGAACCTCCATACTGTTTTCCATAATGACTCTACCAATTCACATTCCCACTAACAGTGCACAAAAGGGTTCCCTTTTCTCCACATCCTCACCAACACTTGTTGCCTTTTGTTTTTTTTTATAAAAGCCCGAAGGGATACATGTTAAGGCAGTTGTTTGGACAATTCAATTAGGAGACAGAAGTCACTTTCTGTTCATTGACAGGTTTAGAAAACGAGGTTTTATCAAGGAGACACAATACAAATCAAACATGCTGCAGGAAGTGCTAATTATTTCAAATCTCACTAAATTCTATGAGAACAAAACCACTAAAATAAAACTTTTATTTCTTCAATAAGTCATTGTGGCATGGGGAAAAAAGAGGGGAAGTGGACTATTCTAGATTAAATGAAACTTAAAATAGATGTGGCACAACTATAGTGAGTAGACCTTTCAGGATCCTCATTCAAACAAACCAAATGTAAAATGACATGCTTGGGGAGCTTAACATGGACTAAGCACTAATTAATTGCAAGAAATTCCTGTTAATTTTTGTAGTTTGATAATGGCATTGATAATGGCACCAAAAAAATTGTTTCATTCTCAAGTATTATGAATAAAATGTCATGATTTCTAGAATTTTCTTAAAAACACTAACAAAAATCATGTGGAGGGAGAGCAGAGGTTAAAGTCAGGTGATGGTATATGGGGATTCGATATAACTTCTTGTTTTGTGTTTGAGGTTTAAAATTGTAAATAGCATTGAATTGAATAAATAAAATAAGTAAAACTTTAGTGCCTACTGATCAAAATGTCTGACCTTTGGCAATGTATTTACTGTTGACCATATGAGTAGGACTTAATACAGTGCCTGTCACATAATACTTGCTCAGTAAAAAAACATGTATCAAACAAATTACTGAACTGCCTAATCAGAAAGGAGAACAGTCATACCACTAAGATAGTAAACGTGACCCAGTCAGAGAAGATGACAAAAATTTATTTTAAAAATGTGACTCTGTTTTACATCTAGCCAACAGTACTGATCAAAAGTTTAGGAAACTGCCTCAGCCAGGGAAAGAACTTCCAAGGACAAAAGAAACGCTACCTAAAAACACTCTCACTAAAGGAGCAGACAGTGTTCAGCAGTACAGTGAAAGATTGCCCAGGGGCAGCAGGTAAGAAAATGTGGTATCATCAGAAAGCGAAATCTGGAAGATGGTTCATTCTCAATAGTAAATGTCCTTAGTATAACACCCAACAAGATACCTTCCCTGCTTCATCGCCTCTCCATTCTTTGTACTATTGTACAGAGACATTTCTCTAGAATATCTCCAGATATTTCTTCATTTATATTTAAACCAAGTGTGGCATTACTAAAAGTACTCTATAAAGCTGAACACTCTTTACAAATTTTATTTCTTTTATCTAGTTATTATTCTATTAACAACAAGGACTTTAGGAAAAAACTCTAGCTCTAATTTAGAAACACTGACACTGCTTAAGAAACCAAAGATGATTCTGCCACAAAATGCATTCTTTTTGCACTAGAAAAAAGAGATGTAAGTATTAAGTGAATTATAAAAGGCATTATGAATAGTAGCGGTTACAAGGCCTAATCAGGATTTCTTTTATTTACCATACCACACATCAAAGAACCAGCATATTCACCGGTTCATAACTTTACTGTACAGTACTCATAAGATAAAAATAAGATCACTATCTAGTTGTAAAGAGGTCCAAGAAAAGAAATAAAGTGCTCAGCACTTACGTGATATTTTCTCAGCACCAGGAAGCTTTCGTGCATATTTTACCCTCCATATCTATAAGGAGAAAAGTATAACTACTTTTCTTCTCCATGAAACAGTCTAACGAATGAGTCATTTGCTTAAATAAGTGAGACAATGTGAATTTTGTAGCAGGCGGGAACTTCCTTCAAAGTAACAAAGAATATAGTTTATATCACTTTAATTTTTTTAATATATTTCTTTCTATATTTCTTTAGGTTTCTCCCTTCACATGATCCTCCAGTTCAAGTGCCCAACAGAATCTAAATCAAAATTATTACCAGTCGGGCATGGTAGCTTCACACCTATAATCCCAGCACTTTGGAAAGAGGAGGCAAAAGGACTGCCCGAGCTCATGGGTTTGAGACAAGCCTGGGCAACCTGGCAAGACCTCATCTCTACAATAAATCAATAAATTACCCGGCAGGGTGGCGTGCACCTGTAGTTCCAGCTATGTGGAAGGCTGAGGTGGAACGATCACATGAACCCAGCAGGTTGAGGCCGCGGTTGCCCTGAGTATGCCACTGCACTCCAATCTGGGTGAAGAGTGAGACTCCGACTCAAAAAATAAAATAAAATAAAATAAAATTACTATCACAAGTTACTGATATGAAAGAAACATTTAATTAGCCTTAATGAGGTACGTGTCCATTCTCTGAGGAAAAAAATATTTCCAGTAGGAGGATTGCAGGGTCATATGGAAGGTCGATTTTTAGAACTTTGAGGAATCGCCACGCTGTTCTCCACAGAGGTTGTACCAGTTTGTACTCCCACCAACAATGTAGAAGTGTTTCCTTTATGCCACATCCTCTCCAGCATCTGTTATTTTTTGAGTTATTGATAAGGGCCATTCTGACTGGAGTTAGGTGGTATCTCAGTGTAGTTTTAATTTGCATCTCCTTTATGACTAGTGAGGCTGAACATTTTTTCATATATCTGTTGGCTGCTCATATATCTTCTTTTGAGAACTGTCAATTCATATCTTTTGCCCACTTTGTAATGGGGCTGTTTGTTTTTCTTTTCAGCATGTTTGAGTTCCTTGTAGATCCTAGATGTTAAGCCTTTGTCAGACATGGTGTTGGCAAATATTTTTTCCCAGTCTGTGGGCTGTCTCCCTGCTCTCGATGGTTTCTTTGGCTTTGCAGAAGTTTGTCAGTTTGATGAGGTCCCACTTGTCTATCTTATCTCTTATGCCATGGGCACTTCGGGTTTTGGTCAGGAATTGGTTGCCAGTTCTAATTTCCATAAGAGTGTCTCCTGTATTTTCTAAGGTTCTTATAGTTTGAGGTTTTACGTTTAGGACTCTGATCTATTTAGAGTTGATTTTTGTGTATGGTGATAGGTAGGGGTCCTGTTTCAATCTTCTGCATGTAGTCAGCCAGTTTTCCCAGTACCATTTACTGAATAGGTTCTCGTGGGTGGTGGAGGCTTTGTCGAAGATGAGTTGGTTGAGAAATTGAGGTTTTGCTTCTGGAAACTCAATTCTATTCCATTGATCTATATGCCTGTTCACATTCCTATCCTTGAACCAATAACCGTGATAGTAAAGAGCCTCCATTTGGGTCATATGACTAGGGTAGGGATGGGACAGTTCTCCAAAAGAGGCAAGCAAAGGGTCTGCTAGCAATCTAGACACATTCACTGTAGGAACTGCTGAGAGTCAGTTAACCAAATCAATCTCTATCAGTTACAACTGGAGGGTTAGGGAGACTTAGTGGATATACTTTTAAAAATGCTACCTTTTTCAATAGGAAATAAAATATCTGTAACTGCACTTTCACATTCTTTATCTATCTATAAAGCTTCCTTAAAGGAATTAAAAATTTTAGAAGCTACATAACTTGCATGCACAGCAGCTTCTGATTGCAACGCTGTGCCTATGGACATGGGGAGCAGCGAGCGACTCCAGGGATTTAGAGGTGGAGAAGCAAAATGGTACCATGAGTTCAACCACAGGCCAGAACGCAGAAGGGACACCACCTGAGGATGAGGTGTGAAGAGCAGTAGACTCAGCTATGCACAATAGAAAACCTCAAATAACTGTGGCTTTAAAAACCAGAAATGTATTTCTGTCTGACATAAAATAATCTGAAAATAGTCCAGGGCTGCTATCCCATGACATACATCAACATCTTCCAAGCTCTCTAACCTACCACACATAGAGTATAGCCTCAATCCTCATGGTTCAAGATGGGAGATGGAGAAAAAGATACTATTTAATACCATTCCACATTCATCCCTTTAGAGCTTTGGGAAGACCACACACTCTCACTTGCATATCACTGATCAGAATTTTGTCACAAGGTTGTAATTAGTCACCAAAAAACCTCAGAAACGTGATCTTTCAGCAAGCAGCAACTGGGTCTGATAAATACCTAGGTTTTGTTAACTTGAGAAAAGTAGAGAATGGATATTTGGGGAAAAAATAGCTCTCTCTGCCATAACAGGTCAAAAGCAAAGCAGATGAAAGTAAGAGATGTGAATGCAAACTTTCCTTCTCTAATTTCAAGTTTTAAAATTGCTAGACTGGCCAGGCGCGGTGGCTCATGCCTACAACTCCAGCACTTTGGAAGGCCATGGTGAGAGGATTACCTGAGTTCACGGGTTCAAGACCAGCCTGGGCAACTTGGTGAGACCTCATCTCTACAATAAATCAAAAAATTAGCTGAGTGTGGTGGCACATGCCTGTAGTTCCAGCTATTTGGAAGGCTGAGGTGAAGGATCACCTGAGCCCCGCAGGTCGAGGTGGCAGTGGCCGTGAGTATGTCACTACACTCCAACCTGGGCAACAGAGTGAGACTCGAACTCAAAAAAAAAAAAATTGGTACACTGAAATACCCTTGAGCAAGGAGAGGAAGGAGCAAGGAGAGGAAATGGACAAAGGGGAGATTTAACCCTACCTCTTAGACTACTTCTTACTCCTTTCCATATTACTAAAAAAGTCCATATGAGAAATTAAAGTGTGAGCCAAAATAATTTGGCTCAAAGTTATAGAACCTCCTTATTATACAGAGGTAGAAAGCAGAGGAGGGAGGATCGCCGGAGCCCAGCAGGTTGAGGCTGCAATGGCTTGGAGCATACCACTGGCACTTCAGTTTGGGCGACAGAGTGAGATGCCAACTCAAAAAAAAAAAAAAAAAGAAAGCAATAGTTTAAAACCAAAGAAAAAACATCACCATCACTACACCAACTCTTCTACAGCTAAGACTTCTAAATCATTTCCGAGCTCCAGAAACGCAAGCTAAGCTCCTCCTCTGCACTCTGTACTGCAATGCTCCCTAAACCTCTCTCCTCGCATCCATAAAGCACATCCTCTCTCCTCTGTTTCCCTTGCTTGCTGTCCTAAAAATTTTACTGTAATCACTATGGGTAATAACAAAAGAAATATTCATGAAGAAATTATAAAGCTTTTAAAATCTTATAAAATTCCTTGGGCACCAAATATTCTCACTTTGCTAGGCAGAACTAAAGATGTCAACTAGTATTAATGTATGTGCCCTCTTGTCTCAAGTAAACTGTACTTCTATGAATCTAAACATTAGGCAACATATTTTAAGAGTCTTCTCTTAACACAAGCATGATATGGAGAGAGCCATGGTGGCGGTTAACACCAAATTAAGACCTTTAGTGGACTCAAGTACAGAAAAAATAACTGTATAACCCTCTACTCCCTCCCTATTAAATTCAAAATAAAAGCAATACTAAATAGCTATCATTAAATTAGTGCAATAAAATTATTTCTGATTCTACTTCAGTATTTTAAAAATATCAAACAGTGGTTTCCTTTTTTTCCCCCCAATTCTTTTTCCACTGTTTGCTGATAGCCTAAGACTTTGTTTAATATTCCATTTGAGTAATCAGCACTAAGTGCTAAGAAGTACAAGAAAAGCAGTTGCAACTTGAAGAGGTCTACCCCATATCAAGTATTTTACATGCATTATTTATAAATCTTATCACTTCCACAAAAAGGAGATATTATGAACCCTATTTTGCTGATAATAAAACGACTCAAAGAAGCTAGATAAGATGCCCAAGGTCACTCATGCAGTAAATGGCAGAGTTGAGTATCTGAAACAGGTCTGTCTGTCTCCCAAGTCTGATACATTATACAAACCACCTGCAGGGCGTTTCTTCAGAACCTGCTCCTGGACAAAATTTCATTTCAGAGAAATGCACTGAAAAATGCATTTCAGAGAAAAGCACTGAATCAATGCTTTTTAAATGCATGATTTGATACTACTCAAATTTTCCATGGAAATTGATAATGCTAATCCTAGATAATGGCTGCAAATATACAGCCAGGACCGCTGTAATGTACAACTCTAGGGAACAAGTTTTTATGTGAATGATGTCTCCTGGAGCTGTGGGATACAGTTGTGTAAGTAATCCAAATGCTTCTCAAAGGCTTTTTGTCAAAGTCATCTATCCTGTTTGGGGGCAAAAAAAAATTTTTTAAATAGATAAGCATTCTCAAAATGTTAAAGAAAGGTTTTTGTTGTTGCTTTGAGATGGGGTCTTGCTATGTTGCCCAGGCTGGTCTCCAACTCCTAAGCTCAAGCTGTCCTCCTGCCTCAGTCTCCTGAGTAGATGGGATTACACATATGTGCCACTGTGCTCAGCTCAAGAAAGATATTTTAAAGCACATAAAAAAATTCCAAAATTATTAGTCATTAAGAAAATATAAACTAAGGCTGAGCATGGTGGCTCACACCTATAATCCCAGTACTTTGGGAAGCGGAGACAGGAGGATCACTTGAGGTCAGGAGTTTGAGACCAGCCTGGGCAACATAGTGAGACCCTGTCTCTACCACAAAAAAAAAAAATCAAAAAATTAGTGAGCTATGATTGCACCACTACACTCCAGCCTAGGCCACAGAGTGAGACATTGTCTCAAAATAAAAAAAAAAAAGCAAAGTAAAACCACAATGATATACAATTATACAGCTAGTAAAAGAGCTAAAGTTAAAACAAACAAAAAAACAATAATACCAAGTGCTAGCAAAGATGTAAAGCAACTGGAACTGTCGAACACTGGCGGGAATGCAAAATGGTACAGTCACTTTGGAATACAGTTTGGCAGTTCCTTACACAATTAAACATATGCCTACCATATGATCCAGCAATCTACTCCTAGGTATATACCAAAGTGAAATGGAAACTTATGATTTACAAAAAGCTATACATGAATGCTTACAGCAGCTTTATTCATAATTGCCAAAAACCAGAAACAAGCTAAACGTCTTTCAAAAGATGAAAAGATAAATTAACCCTGGAACTACCATACTACATATTACTACTCAATAATGAAAGGGAACAAACTATTGATACATACAACATAAATGAATCTCAAATGCATTATCTAAGTGAAAGAGGCTGATCCAAAAATCTACGTAACTCTACAACTGCATTTACAGTCAGCCCTCCATATCCACAAGTTCCACAACCATGATTCAACCAACTGTGGACGGAAAATAATTGAAAAAAATAACAATATACCAATAAAAAAATAATAAAAATAAAACACCAACATAGTGTAACATTTACACAGCCTTTACATTGTATAAGGTATTACGAAGTAATCAAGAGATGACTTGCATACACATGAGGATATCCATAGCTTATATGCAAATACTATATACCATTTTATATAAGGTATTGAAGCCGAGTTCAGTGGCTCAGCCTATAATCTCAGCGCTTGGGAGGCTGAGGTGAGTGGATTGCCTGAGTCCGCGGGTTCGATACCTGCCTGGGCAACTTGGCGAGACCTCATCTCTACAATAAGTCAAAAATCAGCCGGGGGCAGGGTCTGGGGAAGGGGCAGTAGGAACCATGTCCGGCCGGGAAGGTGGCAAGAAAAAGCCCCTGAAACAACCCAAGAAGCAGGCCAAGGAGATGGATGAGGAAGATAAAGCTTTCAAGCAGAAACAAAAAGAGGAGCAGAAGAAACTCGAGGAGTTAAAAGCGAAGGCCGTGGGGAAAGGCCTCCTGGCCACAGGTGGAATTAAGAAATCTGGCAAAAAGTAAGCTGTTCCTTGTTCCTGAAGCCATGATGACTCTTGATTCCATTCATATTTAAACATCTGTATTCCCTGACATAACTTTTTTTGCCACCTATAGCTAGAATGAAGTGTTGTCTTGAAGCCTGTTGTACATTTAAGAATAAACTTTTATTAAAAAATAAAAAAATAAAAAATTAGCCAGGTGTGGTAGCGTACACCTGTAGTTCCAGCTACTTGGAAGGCTGAGACAGAAGGATTGCCGGAGCCCAGCAGGTCGAGGCTGCAGTAGCCGGGACCGGCCACTACACTCCAGTCTAGGTGACAGAGTGAGACTCCAACTCAAAAAATAAATAAATAAATAAGGTATTGAGCATTCATGAGTTTAGGTATCTACAGGGGTCTGGGAGTCAGTCTCCCTCAGATACCAAGGGACAATTATATATGACATTCTGGAGAAGAAAACCAGTAGCCACGGAGAACAGATCAGGGTTTTCCAGGGGGATGGAGGCTGGGGAAAGGATAACTACAAAGGGCCAACAGGACTTCTGTGTCTGATGAGGACACATACACAGTCTACGTATTTGTCAAAACACACAGAACTGCATATCACAAAGTGTGCATTTTACTGTACATATTGAAAAACAAAAAAAGTATGGAAAAGTAGAGGAAATATGCCAAATAGGAAAAAAAAGGAAAAGGTTTTCACAACTCGATCTAGAAATGGAAATAATACAGCCACTGCCACTGAGCTGTGGAGGTAAAATGTAAAGTACTTAACACATGACTTGCCACATGTTAGCCCTTAACAGACACTAGTTCCCTTCCTTTTCCCTCTCCTTTCCTATATATGTGTATTTCTTTCATTGTGTCTACCACTCCCTTTTTTCCCTTCTTTTCTTTTTCCTGGCTCTGTAACAGATTCAGATTGTGTTTGCTACTTACAATTCCTTCCCACCATTTCTCTGGTTAATAGCATCTCCATCCTTTGGGACTCATGCAGCTCCGATGATAATGCCAGTAGTGATTCCCCACAGTGCTTAGTTCAGGGATGGGTCCCTCAGAGGCCATCCCTGGAAACTAAGTTCTCAGCTGTCTGATGCCATGTGTCTCCACCATGACAGAGGTATTCTAACATCAGCAGAAAATGAGACCAACACACAGAAAGAAATGAAGCTAGAAAATGAAGAGGAGCCAGAGGACATCATCTAAGCTCCTGAATCTGGTTGCTCCTGGACCACTCTACCTGTGTTTTTATTTTGTTTAAACCATTTCAGAATCATTGCTCTTTTCAATTTTAAAAGCGCATAATATTTGGTTTCTCTAAGGAAGCAAAAATAGTAAATTATGTCTTTACTTGCCGTGGTCTTCAGTTAATTTATTTTCAGTATGATTACACCTGTGCATTCCAGCCTGGGCAACACAGCAAGAGACCTTGTCTCTAAAAGAAAAAAAAAGAGGCAGAAATAAAAGATAAAGATACATACAAGTACAATAGAGTAAAAACAGCTGTTTACTGAAGATGTATTATTCCAAGTAGTCAGAAAAAACGTCAAGACAGCTTTTAATGCAAATTTTAGTCAAGTTTTAAATCTTCAATGCAGATAGTGCTCACTTTTCACTGCCTTACATTTTACCACCTTACTCACCCAAAGCTGGATAATCAAAGATATATGTCACTTTCTGTCACTCTGCCTGTGCATGTTCACTCACTGATTTTAATCAGTATCTAACAAAAGGCAATAGCATATGCAGACAGGAAAAACACACAACTGCAGTAAGGATTCAAGAAAAAGTCTAACGAGCTGACAACAAACATTTCTAATAATCCTCTCTTCAGTTTGTCCACCTGAAATACCCCTACTTGTTTTTGACGCTAACCTTAAATGTCTTCTCCTTACCATACAACCATGCCCAATGAACACATCCTAATAGAACTGCCTCTGCCACATCTCCCTCCATCATGGCAATTATCAAATTATAACTATTTACTTATCTGGATATTACTGGTAATAAAAACCTAAACCGTTAACAGAAAAACACGAAAACAGAAAACAGCAAATGAAGTAACAAAAGGCTATAGCATTAGACTTCACAGTTTGACAACTGAATGAATCCAATGGGGAATTCAAAGATGACTCAGAATTCAAATCTGGGAGGGATAAGTCAATAATAAAGAAAGGTTAGGAAAAAAAAACACACTTAAGGGGGAGGAAAATTCAAATGTGGGCGTGTTAAGCATGATGGCAGGACAATCGGGTAGCAATCTCCAGCTGGAAACTCAGGTTCAGACACTGACAATATAGGAGTCAGCTGAAAGAAGTTCCCATTAAGCCAAAAGAACAAGTCCAAGGCAAATACCTGAGAAACAAGTTGGCCTTGTAAATGAAAAGAGGAGTAGCTGGAGGAGTAGCCAGGAGGACTAAGTTATAAGGAGAAGGGACAAGGAAAAGGGGTTCACAGTGTCAAATCAGAAGCAACAAGACTGGAAAGACCCCTCATCTGGTAATTCAGAAGGTCGCTGGTAACAAGAAGGAATTGTTTTATTGAAAAAGAAGAGCCAAGCCGGGCTCGGTGGCTCAGCCTGTAATCCCGCGCCTTTGGGAGGCTGAGGTGAGTGGATTGCCTGAGCCCGTGGGTTCGAGACCTGCCTGGGCAGCGAGACCTCATCTCTACAATAAATCAAAAAAAATCAGCTGGGCATGGTAGCGTATGCCTGTAATTCCGGCTACTTGGAAAGCTGAGGCGGAAGGATCGCCGGAGCCCAGCAGGTCGAGGCTGCGGTGGCCGGAAGCGGCCACTGCACTCCAGTCTGGGCGACCGAGTGATACTCCAACTC
>NW_007249689.1:340896-359762 GCF_000164805.1 Carlito syrichta | reverse complement strand
CAATAAATCAAAAAATTAGCCGGGCGTGGTAGCGTGCGCCTGTAATTCTGGCTACTCGGATGGCTGAGACAGAAGGATCGCTGGAGCCCAGCAGGCGAGGCTGCGGTGGCCGGGAGAGGCCACTGCACTCCAGCCTGGGCGACCGAGTGAAACTCCAACTCAAAAAAAAAAAAAAAAAAAAGAAGAGCCTAGCATGGTGGCTCACATGTGTAATCCCAGCATTTTGGGAGGCTAAGGTGGGAGGACTGCTTAAGTCCAGGGGTTCAAGACCAGCCTGGACAACATAGTGAGACCTCATCACTACAAAAAAATTGAAAAAGTTGTGGGGCGTGGTGGTGCACACCTGTAGTGCCAGCTACTCGGGAGGCTGAGTCAGAAGAATCACCTCAGCTCAAGAGGCAGCAGCTGCAGTGAGCTGTGATCGTGCCACTGCACTCCAGAGTGACAGAGTGAGATCCTGACTCAAAAACAAAAACAAAGGAAGAAACAGAAGATAACCAAACTGAAAAAACAGACATACACTTCGTTTTCCTTTGCCTGTTGGGCAATACAAAAAAAAAGAAGAAGAAAAAGGGGAGGGGAAAAAAAAAGGAAAGGTTTTTGTTTACGCCATCAAAATGTTGTTACGGAAGATTAAAATAAAAATTATAAAGAGGTTAACTAATGGTCATATACATTACAACAGCAAAAGGGATAAAAGAGCTAGCCAGGAGGTAGTCATGAGAGCCTAACAGACACATCCCTGACACTAAACGAGAAAGAAATTAACAATTTAGAGAAAGAGACAAGAAAAGCTTAAAAGCTTCTGTTGGATTGTCTTGATCTTCTTACACTGTGTAAAAAAAAAACAAAAAAAAAAAAGTAAATGAAACAACCTGCAAAGTCTAAGAGCTATAGACTGCAATCAGGTCCAAGAAAAAGGTCTGAAACAGGTCACCATAAGCAAGTAGCAAGTATTACAGAACACATTTTCCAAGGAAATGTTCATCTCATTTACCCTTAACTAGTAGAAGGATACAAACTCTTTAGTCTATTTGGTCTGGTTGTTACTCTTTTTTAAAGACATCCTGCTCTTACACTGTCTTTGACCCTATCTATTTTTGCTATGCTACAAACTTTTAATCATTCTTACTGCATTAATGTGGTACCAGCCTTGCTCTAATACGTTGCATTAACATAAAAGTAGTATTTGATTACTCAAGAAATCCTGAACGTCTATTTTCTTAAAGACAAGTATTCAAGAGAGCTATAAAAAGAACAGGAATTCTAAGTCTACAAATGACTATCTTCTGACAGCTGCTCATTTATTATTATGACTAAAAATAAAAATTCCCTGGGAACTATGAATGATGATGGTCTTTAATATTTTGAAGTTTCAGAAGTAACAGGAAAAGGTGTCCCTTCCTTTATATTGACATTTTTCCAATTATACAATTCATATTTAAGTACTTTATATATATTACAAATTCAGTGGAACATTTATTTGTTTTTTTGTTTGTTTGTTTTGAGTTGGAGTCTCACTCTGTCACCCAGGCTAGAGTGCAGTGGCACACTCAACGGCCACCACAGCCTTGACCTGCTGGGCTCAGGTGATCCTCCACCTCAGCCTTCCAAGTAGCTGGAACTACAGGCATGCACCACCTCACCCAGCTAATTTTCTGGTTTATTGTAGAGACGAGGTCTCACCAAGTTGTCAAGCTGGTCTCGAACCCATGGGCTCAGGCAATCCTCTCACCTCAGTCTCCCAAAGTGCTGGGATTACAGACATGAGCCACCATGCCCGGCTCAGTGGAACATTTTAAAATAAATATGGCATAGCTTATATTCAAAAGAACATTCTTGTCATAAAAAAAGTCAACTCAGAAAGCTCTACACTTATGCCCAGAATGCTGCCATTGCATAAAAAGCTTTGGGATTCAATTTTTGTAACTGCTTTAAAGTCTTAACGCAATTTGTATAATATTGTCAGAAGTAACAAATCTTCATACATTAAATATAGGTTTGATTTGGGGATATTTCTGGTTATAAAGTGGTTTACCTAAATTAGAAATACCACTTCTGAACCAAAAGTGTGACTATAAAACATGCAACAAATTTTCTTATGCTGCTGTAATGACACCATCATTAAAATATATTTATAGCTACATTCCCCTCCTCCACAATGTCTGCTTTGTGGGTTACCACTCATACAGTCTATTATGTGGGGTAAAAATAAAGTTCAATCATTTTATAGCTATACTTCTTACTATAACAGGTAAAATATGAAGCCCTGAAGGTTTCTTAGAGTTCAATTACGGAGTATTTGAAAGCAGTTACAGCACTCTGATAGTTAAATTTAGCTAGTTGTGATTCAATTCCCTTTCTTTTTTTATACTACACTGAAAATGAACACTAGCCCTTTGGCATATAGCTGATATGGGCCTACTGGTCAGTCATCTATTTCTGTTACAAAAACACACATACATGTGCACACACACACAAAAGCGCACACACACACGCATGCATACACACACACACACACACACACACACACACACACACACACACACACACACACCCGTTTCTTTTTTTTTTTGAGTTGGAGTCTCACTTCTGTCACCCAGACTGGAGTGCAGTGCAGCCTTGCCCTGCTGGGTTCCGGCGATCCTTCCGTCTCAGCCTTCCGAGTCGCTGGAACTACAGGCGTGCGCTACCATGCCCAGCTAATTTTTGATTTATTGTAGAGATGAGGTCTCGCCAAGTTGCCCAGGCGGGTCTCGAACCCGTGGGCTCAGACAATCCACTCACCTCAGCCTCCCAAGGCACAGGATTACAGGCTGAGCCACCCACCCCAGCTACATACCTATTTCTTAAACCCTCTTTGTATGTATCTTTTTCCTAGTTTGTAACCTGAATGGTTACCTATCAGTTTTGCCTCTAGGATACTCTTCCCAATAATAGTTATACATTTCCTTCTGTTCTTCTTTGAAAAACAGTCTAATCCCACTTGACTGCCTTGAGCCCAGGTTAGCACAAACTTCACTAAAATTGCTCCACCCCATCTTCTGCCACCCCCAAAATAAATACCTGAAATAGCAGTCTTGTTCTTATCTTCATAACAAGCTTCAATCATTTTTGAAGCTCTGCCTCAGAGAATGACTCAACTCTGCCTTTATTCTCTTCAAAAGTCTTCATTGTGCCAGGCGCGGTGGCTCACACCTGTAATTCCAGCACCTTGGGAGGCGGAGGTGAGAGGATTGCCTAAGCCCACGGGTTGGAGACCAACCTGGGCAACCTGGTGAGACCTCATCTCTACAATAAATCAACAAATTAGCCAGGCGTAGTGGCATGCACTGTAGTCCCAGCTACTAGGGAGGCTGAGGCAGAAAAATCACGTGAGCCTAGCAGGTCAAGGCTGCAGTAGCCATGAGCATGCCACTGCACTCCAGCCTGGGCAACAGAGTGAGACCCCAGCTCAAGAAAAAAAAAAACTCTTCACTGTTAACTCAGCATTTAAGATTATCCCTATTCTCAGAGTTGTATACATGAACTAAGAAATATTCAAGAAAATGTTTAATCACCCATCTTGATTCTTCCAGACAATCCCAAATCTGTTCATTGCTGAATCATCTATTGGACTGTGTCTTACTTAGTCTGTTCAGGCTGCTATAACACAATACCTTAGACTGGGTAAATTATAAGTGAAAGAAATTTAATGCTCACAGTTCTGCAGGCTAGTAAGTCCAAGATCAATGCACCAGCAAATTCAGTATCTAGTGAGGGTTCGTTCTGCTTCACAGATGGCCCTTTTCACTGAGTCTTCACATAGCAGAGGGAGGAACAAGCTCCCTCATCTCTCTTTTATTAGGACACTAACCCCATTCCTGAGGGCTCTGCCCTCAAAGCCTATCCCTCCCAAAGGCCCACCTCATAAAACCACCAAAGTGGGGGTTAGGTTTCAACACACGAATTCTGGGGAGACACAAACATTCAGACTATAGCAGACATAAGCCTCATTTTTTATTCAGAAAAAAAAAATGGTGGCTATACGTAAGGGGAAGAGTTAAGGGGCCTTCTAAGAAGAAGTCAGTGAATATCTACCCCACTGTGAAAACTGGAATATAAGAGGGTCAAAATAACCCGTTTTATGGAAGAAAAACCAGAGGCCCAGAAGGACAAACAACTTTCCTAAGTTTATATATTTGGTGACAGAGCCAACACTAGTATCCAAGTCTCCTGATACCAAGTTCAAAGTTTTTCTACTTTACTTTATCCATTCATTCAAATTACTAAACAGGATTGTGCTAAATGAAAGGAGATGGACACAAAAGATTACACACTGTATGATTCCATTAGTGTTAAATTTCAAGAAATGGCAAAACTAAAGAGACAAAAAGCAGATCAGTGGTTGCCTGGGGTCAGGGAGGTAGAAGCAGGGATTGACTACAAATGGGCAAGACAAAGTCTTTTGGAAGATGAAAGTGTTCCAAAACTGGATTGTGATAATTGCTGCACAACTGTATAAATCTACTAAAACTTGAACTATATTTTATAGTATATAAATTATACTTTAAGCCAGGCTCGGTGATTCAGCCTGTAATCCCACGCCTTTGGGAGGCTGAGGTGAGTGGATTGCTTGGACAGGCAAGATCTCATCTCTACAATAAAATCAAAAAATTAGCCAGGCGTGGTAGCACGCACCTATAGTTCCAGCTACTTGGAAGGCTGAGGCAGAAGGATCGCCGGAGCCCAGCAGGTCGAGGCCGCAGTGGCCGGGAGCGGCCACTGCACTACAGTCTGGGCGACAGAGTGAGACTCCAACTCAAAAATAAATAAATAAATAAATAAATAAATAATACTTTAATAAAGCTATTTTTTAAATTACTAAGAAGGAATTCAGTATAGAACTCAAGCAACTCTAATAGCAAGAACAAATAACCCAATTAAAAAGTAGGCGAAAGACCTAAACAGAAATTTCTCAATGGAGGACATAGTCATGGCCAATGGGCACAAGGAAGGATCCCCCCCCCCCCAAAAAAACAATTATTTTTTGGAGGGCAAGCCACCTATAGTACAGAGTTCTAGGAACCCATCAGCATCAGTGGACCAGCTGGAGTTGTTGTGAAAGGCTGTATTCAGCTTCAGTAATTTTGGGGGAAGATTCTTTGAAAGTATTTGCCCATCTCATGATGGGTGATTTATGAGCACACCTACCCATACTGCACAGTGTTCAGCAGATTTTGACCAAAAGAGCATGACCCCTGTGCCCCAATCTCCCTATTTACCCAACCTCACCTGAGCAATTTCTTTTTGTTTCCCCAGATGAGAAAAGTCCTCAAAGAGAAATGTTTTGCCTATGTGAAAGAGATGAAACAAAAAATGGCAGAAGAACTAAAAGGCATCAAAACTAATGAGTTCAAAAACTGTTTTGAGCAGTGGGAAAAGTTCTTGATAGCTGTATTACATCAAATGAAGAGTACTTTGAAAGTGGCTAAGTTTAAACATGCAAGTATACACAACTTTTTATAAATAAATTCTGATTTTGGGGTTCCTCCAGTGTATTAAAAATAACTGGCTAACCATAACAAAAATGCAAACCAAAACCACAATTAGGCAAGGTATGGTAGCTCATGCCTGTAATCTGAGCATTTTGGGAGGCCAAGGCAGGAGGACAGCTTGAGTCCAGGAGTTCAAGATCAGCCTAGGCAACACAGGCAACTCCATCTCTACAAAAAAATTTAAAAATCAGCCAGATGTGGTAGCATGCCCCGTAGACCCAACTACTTGGGAGGCTGAGGTAGGAGGCTCACCTGAGTCCGGGAGTTTGAGGCCACTGCACTCAGCCTGGGTGACAGAGTAAGACCCTGACTCAAAAAAAAAAAAAAAATTAGGCATCACCTCACACTTGTTAGAATGGCTATACACAAAAAGATAAGTGTTGGTGAGGATATGGAGAAAAGGGAACCTTTGTACACTGCTGGTGGGAATGTAAATTGATACAACCATTATGAGAAAACAATGTGAAGGTTCCTCAAAAAATTAAATAATAAAACTACCAGCCAGGCTGTGGCTCAGCCTGTAATCCCGCGCTTTGGGAGGGTGAGGTGAGTGGATTGCCTGAGCCTGTGGGTTCGAGACCCATCTGGGCAGCGAGACCTCATCTCTACAATAAATCAAAAAATCAGTCGGGCATGGTAGTGCATGCCTGTAATTCCGGCTACTTAGAAGCTGAGGCGAAGGATCGCCGGAGCCCAGCAGGTCGAGGCTACGGTGGCCAGGAGCGGCCACTGCCCTCCAGTCTGGGCGACAGAGTGAGACTCCAACTCAAAAAAAAAAACTATCAAATGTTCCAGCAATCCTACTTCTGAGTATACAGCCAAAGGAAATAAAATCAGTACATCAAAGAGATATCTGCACTCCCATGTTCACTGAAGCATTATTTGTAGTAGCTGAGATATGGAATCAATCTAAGTGTCCATCAGTGTAAAAATGGGTAAAGGAAATGTGATGTGTGTGAGTGTATTCATATAAGGACACACACAACAAAATCTTATTCAACTTTAAAAAAAGAAGACAGGCTAGGCGCGGTGGCTCACTCCCATAATCCCAGCAATTTGGGAGGCCAAGGTGAAAGGACTGCCTGAGCCCGGGGGTTCAAGACCAGCCTGGGCAACTTGGTGAGACCTCATCTCCACAATAAATCAAGAAAACTTAGCTAGGCATGGTGGCACATGCCTGTAGTTCCAGCTACTTGGAAGGTTGAAGCAGAAGGATCACCTGAGCACAGCAAGTCAAGGTTGTGTTGGCTGTGAGCGTGCTACTGCATTCCAGCCTAGGCAACAGAATGAGACTCCAAATAAAAAAAAAAAGAAGACAATCCTGTTAGATTTTTAAATATGCCCTTCTGACACAGTGACTATTCTGAATTAAAAGCACTTGAAAAAGAACAGGTACAGGAAGATCATTCTGACTTTTCCTCTGTTTCTTAAAAGCAGATGAAATTCCCAAGTGAAAGATGTCCTCCCTATACTAAAATGAAAGCAACACTTTTATCTTCAAGAAGGGGAAGTTGAGACACAGATACTTCTGTACAGACTTTGTTAGAATAACTTTCTTACCTAACCCCAGTATGGCCATCATGGATGAAACAAACAACAGATGCTGGCGAGGATGCGGAGAAAAAGGAATGCTTCTACACTGCTGGTGGGAATACAAGCTAGTGCAACTTCTCTGGAAGACAGTGTGGCAATTTCTGAAAGAACTATAAATTGACCTTCCATATGACCCAGCAATCCCCCTACTGGGAACATACCCAGAGGAACCCAAGTCATTCTGCCATAAAGATATCTGCACACGCATGTTTACTGCAGGACTACTCACAACAGCAAAAACATGGAACCAACTGTGTTGCCCATCAAAACTGGACTGGATTTTTAAAAGTGGTACAAATACACAATGGAATATTATGCAGCCATAAAAAAGGACAAACATATGGACTTCGAAGCCACTTGGATGGATTTATAATCTATCATACTCAGTGATCTAACACAGAAACAGAAAACTGAGTACCACATGTTGTCACTCACAAGTGAACCTTGAACAATTATCATAATACTATAAGAAAGGGATTGGCAGTAGTGGGAAACTGCCAGGGGAGAGGGGGTGGAATTGGCAGTAGTGGGAAACTGCCAGGGGAGGAGGGGCACACCTCATCAAAAAGGGTACTTGAATAATGAACATCTGTATACCTAACCCTGAATTGTGCCCCACATCTTTAAAATTAAAAAATAAATAAATAAATAAAGATCATAAATGTTCTCACCACAAAAAAGGTAACTATGTGCGGTGATGAATATGTAAATTAGATTGACTGTGGTAAACATTTCACAATCTATACATATATCAAAACATCCAGTTGTATACCTTAAATATATACAATTTTTATTTGCCAATTATACCTCAGTACAACTAGAAGAAATAAAAATATTCCACTTATTAAAAAAAGGAATTCGGACTTTAGCATTAAGCCCTTAGACCTCTCAGGGCTTAAAACTACAGTTAACCCTTGAACAACACCGGCTTGAACTTTGAGGGTCCGCTCACATGCAAATTTTTTCAATAAATGTATTGGAAAATTTAGGAGAGATTTGTGTGACATTTGAAAAAACTCACAGATGAACCATATAGCCTAGACATATAAAAAAAATTAAAGTTTGGTATGTCATGAATGTATAAAATATACATAGCTATATTGTCTATTTTATTATTTACTACCATAAAATACACAACTCTACAATAAATCAAAAAATTAGCCAGGCACGGTGGTACACGCCTGTGGTTCCCGCTACTTGGAAGGCTGAGGCTGAAGGATTGCCTGAACCTAGCAGGTTGAGGCTGCAGTGGCTGTGAGTATGCCACTGCACTCCAGTCTGGGCAACAGAGTGAGACTCTGACTCAGAAAAAGAAAAAAAAATTTTAATGATCTCTTTCAGTTCTCACATATTTTCCATCATGTTTAATGCAATACCATAAACCTCAAATAACACCCAAGTACCACTAGTGATGCTAGAAGAGCTCCCAAAAAGCAGAAAAAAATATTGGTATCACAATAAAAAGTTGAATTGCTTGATATTGAGGTCTGCAGCTGCCGTGACCTACCATTTCAAGGTAAACGAAACCAGCATAAGGACCACTGTAAAAGAAAAGGACATTCGTGAAGCCATCACTGTAGCTATGCCAGCAGGTGCAAAAACCCTGTACTTTCTGTGAAATACTTTTTTATCTTATATTGAAAAAATGCAGCTTTTACGTGGGTGCAGGACTGCTTAAGAAAGACATATCTATAAACTCTAATATGATATGAGAAAAAGCAAAGTCATTAAATGACAACTCAAAGACAAGGGAAAGTGAAAATCTAAAGCTTAAGAATTTAATGCCAGCAAAGGATAGTTTGCTAATATTAGAGATTCAGCTTTACAACTGCCAAGATTTTTAAAAACCTGCTAACAAAGAGGTAATCGACAAGTTCCCAGATGCCATTAAGAAAATCATAGAGGGCTAGGTGTGGTGGCTAACACCTGTATTCCCAGCACTCTGGAAAACCGAGGTGGGAAGATAGCTTGAGGCCAGGGCAAAATAGTGAGACTCCATTCCCATAAAAAACATTTAAAAAACAAGCCAGGTATAGTGGCACACACCTGTGGTCCCAGCGACTCAGGAGGCTGACAGGGGCAGATCGCTTGAGCCCAGGAGTTCAAGGTTACAGTGAGTTATGACTGTGTCACTGCACTCCTGCCTGGACAACAGAGCAAGACCCTGTCTCTAAAAAACAAAAAAACAACTGGTTGGGCTTGGTGACTCAGCCTGTAATCCCAGCACTTTGGGAGGCCGAGGCGAGTAGACTGCCAGAGCTCGCAGGTTCGAGACTAGCCCAGGTAACTTGGTGAGACTTTGTTTCTACAATAAATCAAAAAAAAAAAAAAATAGCCAGGAGTGGTAGCGCACGCCTATAGTTCCAGCTACTTGGAAGGCTGAGGTGGAAGGATCACAGGAGCCCAGCAGGTTGAGGTTGCAGTGGCCAGGAGCATGCCACTGCACTACAGTCTGGACAACAGAGTGAGACTCCAACTCAAAAAAAAAACAAAAAACCTAAAGAAAACCACTGAGAAAAAAATTAAAAATTAATAAAAATTAATAAAAAAGAAAATCACTGAGGAGAAAGAATAACTACCTGAACAGGTTTTTAATTCAGATGAAAGTGCCCCATTCTGGGAAGATAAAAAGAAAGCCACAAAGGATATTAATTACTAAGGAAGAGAAGCAAGCACCAGGATTTAAGGCAGGAAGGGACAGACTGACTCTACTGTTTTGTGCAAATACAGTTGGGTTTAAGGTCAGGACTACCCTTATCTATAAAGCTGTTAACCCCCATGCCTTGAAGGGAAAAGATAAACGCCAGATGCCAGTCTTTTGATTGTACAAGAAGGCTTGGACAATGAGAACCCTTTTTCTGGACTAGTTCCATCGATGCTTTGTCCCTAAAGTCCGAAGTATTATAAGGGATTGCTTTTGAAGTTCTTTTGTTATTGGACAATGTCCCTAACCACCCAGAACCCCATGAGTTCAAAAGTGAAGGCACCGAAGTGGTCTACTTGCCCCCAAACACAATGTCTCTAATTCAGCCTCTAGGTCAGGGAATCATAGGCCCTTTAAGGCTCATTACACACAGTACTCTATGGAAAGGGCTGTCAACACCACGGAAGAGAATTCCAGTAGAGAAAAATCAAAGTCTAGAAAGATTACACCACTGAAGATGCCATCATTGTTCTAGAAAAAGTCATCAAGCCTGAAATGATAAATTCCTGCTGGAAAAAAATGTATCCAGATGGTGCGCATGACTTCACAGGATTGACAACAGAGCCAATCAATGAAACCACAAAAAAAGATTCTGAGTAGGGGGTAGAGGGTTTCAAGATACGTATCTTGGAGAAATTCAAGAGCCAATAGATACCACACAAAGGAATTAGCAGAAGACGACTTGATGGAGATGAGCGCTCCCAACCAGTACCAGACAAGAGGAAGATGTAAAACCAGTGCTGGAAAATAAATTGACATTAGACGATCTGGCAGAAGAGATCTGACTATTCAAGACCGCTTGTGACTATTCAGTGGCATGGACCCTTCTCCGATATGGGTATTGACACCAAAGTAAATGGTGGAAGAAGGATTGGTACAGTATGGAAATGTTTTTAGAGAAATGAAAAAGCAAAAAAGTCAGACAGAAATTATGATGGATTTCCATTAAGTTACACCATGTGTGCCTGACTTTCCTGCCTCCCCTTCCAAATCCACCCCTTCCACTGCTGAGAGCGCAAGACCAATCCCTCCTCTTTCTCCTCCTGAGCCTACTCAATGTGAAGGATGAAGACCTTTAGGGGGGTCCACCTCCACTTAATAAACAGTAAATATATTTTCTCTTCCTGACAATTTTCTTAATAACATTTCTTTTCTCTAACTTCCTTTACTGTAAAAATATAGTATTATAATACATATATGAACAAAGTGTTAATCAACTATGTTATGTTATTGGTAAGGCTTCTAGTCAACAGTAGTCTTAACAGTAGTTAAGTTTTGGGGGAGTCAAAGTTATATGTGGATTTTCAACTGCATGGGAGGTCAGTGTCCCAGTCCTCACACTGTCCAAGAGTCAACTGTATATGTTGAAAAGTATCACTAAAAGACAAAGAGGCTGGGCGCGGTGACTCATGTCTATAATCCCAGCACTTTGGGAGGCCAGAGATGAGAAGATTGCCTGAGTCCACGGGTTCGAGACCAGACTGGGCAACTTGGTGAGACCTCATCTCTACAACAAATCAAAAAATTAACCAGGCATGGTGGTGTGGGCCTGTAGTTCCAGCTACCTGGAAGGCTGAGGCGGAAGGATTGCCGGAGCCCAGCAGATTGAGGCTGCAGTGGCTATGAGCGTGCCACTGAATTCCAACCTAGGTGACAGAGTGAGACTCCAAGCCAAAAAAAAGACTGAGAAAACAGCTTTTTTCCAAACGTCAAATCCTTTTCCCTTTAGAATTTCCAAAAGTTAGGCACCTTACTTTCCAACCTTACATTTGCAATGGAAATAGCTAATGACTGGTACTATACAAAAACACACATAGAAATGTGCACATGGTTCCTTATTTACTATTATTTTACTTTAGGTACTATCTGTACTGCTCTAAGTTGAGCTTCTGTAGACAGTTATAGAGAATGAGTTATTTTGTCTGTTATCTGCTAACAAAATTTCTCCAAAACAGACTTTTATTTTGTCTGTTATCTAACAAAATTTCTCCAAAACAGACTTATTTGGTGATTTCATTTTCATTACATCTTTGTGCCATTACATCCCAATACTAGTAGAGTCTTTTTATTAAGAGAAACTATTCCTAGATGCACATTAGCAGGTTTCTTTAGCTCATTATTTGGTGCATCCTCAGCAGATATACATCTTTTCACCTTACTCAGTATTGAAAATATAATATAGTGTGTTTACTTACAAAATAAAAGTAATATATCTCTTATCCTATGCACACATGACAACCCATGAGATGTCAAGCACATACTTCTAGTATTTGAACCAAATACTTCCAGTATTTCACCTAAAACAAAGTTTTAGTTATTGGAAGGTTAAATATCTGTAATTATGGCAGAAGAAGCAATCAGTAAACCTACATTTCTTATGCTGCTGAGACTCAGTTTACCAAAGATAAGAAGGAGTCTTTTGGCCTCAAGAATTTCAATTACATGGCTGGGCACAGTGGCACATGACTATAATCCCCAAAATTTGGGAGGTCTACGTGGGAGGAAGGCTTGAGCCCAGGAGTTTGAAACCAAACTGGGCAACATAGCGAGACTCTGAGAACCCATCTCTACAAGATAATAATAATCTCAATTATAATCTTCCTAAGCCGTATGGTTTCACTAAATTTCCTAAAAGAGGAAAGAATATCGAAAACTTATAAAAAGAAAGCAAAATATTTACTGTGGCTTAACTCTAGTTTTAAAGAATATGTTTTTTCAAAGTTACAATCTTTTGACATTTGGTAACTAAATGAATTAATCAGCTATTCAAAGAACTCAAGACATAAAAACTATAACTTGCTGGATGTGGAGGCTCATACCTATAATCCCAGGACTTTGGGAGGTGGAGGCAAGAGGATTACCTGAGTTCAGGGGTTCGAGACCAGCCTGGGCAACTCGGCGAAACTTCATCTCTACGATAAATCAAAAAATTATCTGGGCATGGTGGTGCATGTCTGTGGTTCCAGCTACTTGTTAGGCTGAGGCAGAAAGATCACCTAAGTCCAGCAGGTCAAGGTTACAGTAGCTGTGAGCATGCCACTGCACTCTAGCCTGGGCGACAAAGTGAGATTCCAACTCAAAAAAAAAAAAAAAAAACAACTATAACCCAACCTCTACTGAATATATTTCTCCTTCAGATGCAAGCACAATTCTATGAGTTGGAGAAAGTGATCGGTCAGATCCCAATTGGTCAGGGCCCTAATTATCAAACATACTTCTCCTCATGAACTTTTCAGGAAAGCTGAATAAACCTCCAAAGACAGCAGGCTCATCCACCAATGTGACCCCTTTCTCTCTCCTTCTCGCTCTCTTCACTGACTGCCCCAAGGTCCCAGAAAAAACAAATTATATCTTTCCACTTTACCACTAATCAAGATTTTACTATCAACTGTATTAAAACATTGTAAAAATGATTTTTTAAACTAGCTTATGAAATGTTGACTTAAGTCATTTAATAACATTGCTATGCTTTTACAGTTTTGATGGTTTGTAAACATTGTTTATAGTCTAAGCAAATTTATTCTGATTCTAGGTACTAATAGGATTTGATATCTCATTTAAGGAATACGATATAAATAATCAGCCACGACATTAGTAAAAATTTAAAACTCATCCATGGTTCATTAACAGTCTCAATTAAATAAAATTTAAATAGATATAAAACAAGTTTGTTTTAGTTGTATGTATGTGGTAAATCAAATAGAGAAATCTCGTTTTCATTTTACTGTTGGTCAAGTTTCTAATCATTTATGCACTTGAAGTTAATATCATGTGATGTTTTTCAATACTCAGATTCTAAAATAAACATAATATTGACTTAATTTCCTGCTTATATCTAAGATTAATATCAACATTTTGTTATTTATTTTATAACATGACCTTATACTGATCAATCATCAAGGCTGTGAGAAGATCTTTTAAGTCTGTTTTCATATTTATTCAGTTAATGGAAAAATGAGAAAAACCCAAGCTATAAGATACAACAAATATGGGGAGCATTTCAACAGTGATCTTTTAAGATTTTTTTTTAAATTTATTCCAGTGCACCAATGAAGAAGTTATACCATAAAACCAATACAAGACCAGGCACGGTGGCTCAAGTCTATAATCCCAGCACTTTGGCAGGCCGAGGTGAGTGGATTGCCTGAGCCCGCAGGTTCGAGACCAGCCTGGGCAACATGGTGAGACCTCGTCTCTACAATAAACCAAAATATTAGCTGGGTGTGGTAGCGCATACCTGTAGTTCTGGCTACTTGGAAGGCTGAGGTGGAAGGATCGCCGAAGCCCAGAGGTTGACGCTGGGGTGGCCGTGAGAGTGCCACTGCACTCCAGCCTGGGTGACAGAGTGAGACTCCAACTCAAAAAAAAAAGAAATACAAAAGGCAGAATAACAGCAAATGCAAATCTGAACTGCTTCAACAGTAGCCTTACACTGGAATAATTAGTTAATTTTTAAAAAAACCCAGTCAGGCTGGGAACTCACGCCTTTAATCTCAGCACTTTGGGAGGCGGAAGCAAGAGGATTGCCTGAGCCCACAGGTTCGAGACCAGCCTGGGCAACTTGGCAAGACCTCGTCTCTACAATAAATCAAAAAATTAGCTGGGTGTGGTGGCACACGCCTGTGGTTCCAGCGTGTGGAACATGGAAGGTTGAAGCGGAAGGATAGCCTGAGCCCAGCAGGTCAAGGCTGTGATGGCCATAAGCATGCAACTTCACTCTAGCCTGGGCGACAGAGTCAGACTCCAACTAAAAAAAAAAAAAAAATTTTAAGTTCAAAACATATCGTCCCTTCACATTGTCATTTTCTGGCCAAAAAAATGAACACAAAGAGATTTTGGTGTTGTTGTTTTTTGTTTTTTTTTAAGTCTGAGTCTTACTCTGTTGCCTAGACTGGAGAGCAGTGGCAGGACCATGACTCACCACAGCCTCAAATTCCTAGGCTCAAGCAATCCTCCTAACTTGCCTCCCAAAATGCTGGGATTACAGGCATGAACCTCTGCGCCCGGCCACAAAGATGTATTTTTTAAAAGCAGGAGATGAAGCCAGGTGCGGTGGCTCATGCCTGTAATCCCAACACTTTGGGAGGCTGAGGCAAGAAGATTTACCTGAATCCACAGGTTCGAGACCAACCTTGGCAATATGGCAAGACCTCATCTCTAAAATAAATTAAAAAAAAAAAAAAATTAGCTGGGCGTGGTGGTGCACACCTGTAGTGCCAGCTACCTGGAAGGCTGAAGAATCGCCTGAGCTCAGCAGGTTGCAGCTGAGGTGGTGGTGAGTATACCACTGTACTCCAGTCTGGGAGACAAAATGAGACTCCGACTTAAAAAAAAGTAGGAGATGGGTAAGGTATTAAGTTTTGGCAAATAAAGTCTGCTTAAAAGAATACAAATGAAATTAACCCTGTAACTCTGATTCAAGAATACAAGAGTAACCTTATATTGATGAACATGGCATAATACCATAAATCCTATCTGCTCTTCTTCCATTAAAAGGAAAATGTGCAATATCATATAAAGTTTACATAGGTTTTATGTTCAGAATATTGTAAAAATTGATATAAAGTTATTTAACCAAAATAGAACAACCTCTGTCAGGTGAATAACACGGTTAACTCTATTGGTTTGATTCCTAATTATTCCAAAGAGAAAATCGTGGGATAACGGGGAGTGGCTGGGGGAAGGGAAAGGTAGGCAGGAGTTTGGAATACAGAGAGAAAGGAAGGTTGAGACTTGAGACTAATCAATTAAAGTTTTAAATGTACACACATAAAACATTCCTCTGCTGGGGATTTTCTTAAAGGTTCTTTAAAAGTCCGTTGTAAACATTTTTTACTTTTAAATATGGTTAGTTGTCTCATTATAACAAGCTATAATTTTAAAACAAAAGTACAAAACAGAAAATATAAGCTATATGGTATTAAAATATAAGCCAGAGAATAACTAAGAGGATGCTATATTACTGTTGAAGACCGGAAGCTGGTATCTCATCTGAAAAGGACCAATAATACTGATCCAGAGTATCAAAGCACTTTAATAAAGTCAGGCATGGCAGCACAGCCCTGTAATGCCAGCTACTCAAGAGACTGAGACAGGAGGATTACTTGTGCTGAGGAGTTCAAGGCCAGCCTGGACTACATAGGGAGACCCCATTTATTTAAAAATTTTTTTTAAAGTACCATAATAGTAATATTTTTAGTTTAGTTTCAGAATTGCTTAGAATCTTGGTTTTATTTTTAAGTAAAAAAACTTATTAACTTGTTTTTTTAATATTTACTCCTATATTATAAAGTAAAATGAAACACTTTCTTTTCACATTCATGAAGTGCTATAATATAAAATGGGTATATTCACCATTTAATTAAACCAAGAGATTTACTAAATGCAGTTTATAGTAAATCAGCAAATATCCATTAACAAGGCCATGTGCCCTGGCTCACAACTGTAAGCCCAGCATCTTGGGAGGCCAAGGCAGGATTGCTTGAGTCCAGGTGTTCGAGACCAGCCTATGCAACATAGTAAGATCGCCCTGTCTCTACAAAAAATTTTTTAAAATTTGCCAGGCATGTTGGCTCACACCTGTATGTAGCCCCAGCTATGCAGGTTGGGGTAGATGGACTGCCTGAGCCCAGGTGGTGGAAGCTGCTATAAGCCATGAGCATACCACTGCTACCTGACTTTAGGGGAGAAAAAAAAGCTCATTAATGAAATGAAAGAATCTATTTTTTTATTTTATCAGCACTGGGACTCTATATACATAATGAAGAGCTATGGAAAACAAAAACCCAACACTATCCTCAGGAAACTAAATATTCCAATGATTTTAACATATACATCATTATCAATTTCTAGGCTTCGATTGAAGAATATGTGAATAGTCAAAAGTAAACTAACATGCTTAATTGGTTTAGAAATCTAAATAAAGTGCCACAGACCACAAAATAACTTTCATATTAAAGGCACAAGTTCAATTTAGATCAGCTAGACTCACTGCATTGTATTGCAGGAGACAACGGTTAAGTGACCTTGGGATACTGCTAGCCAGATGCCCGAAGGGTCCATTTCTTCATTAAAATTATCTCTACTTAAAAAAAAAAAAAGGAATTATCTCTACTTACTGCACAATTAATATATATGCCCATATAAGACTCTACTTGAAGATTTTTTTTTTTTTAATTTTAGGTCTACAGATATGATTTCTAAAAAATTTAAGAACATGTAACGTGCATGTCAAGAATAGACACCTTCCCTTCTGATGCACTGCACAAGAAGGTTAAGAAAATACTATCACACACTCCAAGTTTTGGAACACATTTTCAGAGATTTTAATTGAGAAATCCAATAAACACTAAGCCTTTGCTTTCCATTATTTCAGGTCGTAAAAATATTTTTAAAACTAATTTGCAATACACAATATATGGACTCCACAAATAACTGTTACATATATATGCCCATATCAATTCCCCTACTCTTTTAATTAAAAATTTATGTTTCTCTTGGTCATTAAAATCTGGTTTTAGGTGCTTTAAAAGTTCAATCAGCTATTAAGCTATACTTTGCTTTGGCACTAGCTCCCCCTCCAGACCAATGTACTAGTATAACTGCATTTTTAAAAAATAAACAAGTAACAAGTTTTTTCAACTCACTAGCAAATTTCAAAGTCCACTACTTTTAAGGACATTCCAATCTCTTAAAAATAACTGGTTAGAATCTGTAACAAAGCACTGCAGTATGTAATCAGAATGATTGTTTTTTTCAATTACATATATCATAGATAGAACTGATTCGTAGGAAAATAACTTCAAGTGACTTTTTAGTTAAACTCAAGAACGTCCTTAAAATACAATCTACATAGTGCCATACCCTATGAAAATTCTTTTGAGTCACTATCCTAATACACCACAAGATACCCTTCATGTTAACTCACTACTAGATCAGACACATTTTTTTGCATCTGTTTTTGCAGTCCATGCAAGTTTCATTCCAGCTGTTCAGCTCTTCAATTCAAATAGAATTCTCAAATTATAAAGCAGCAAAAGGAAAATCGATGTCTCCAAACCATCCTTGTATGTTCCTTATAGCCTATTCATCTCTAACTTCCTGCATTTTTACATACTAAGCCAGTAAAATCGCCATTTCAACGCTTGTATCCTCACCTCTATACTATCATGGTATTTCTAAATCAAGTAATTAAGACTTTCTATACACATCTTATAGTATATTTCACAAGGACAGCAATGTACACAAGGCTTTATTATTTGGCATGGAGCTTTAGGTTGTTTTTACCGTTATTTTAAAGAAGGGAGACTACAACTTACTTCATTATTTCAGTACAGCTCTGTAGAGTTTGAATAATTTCTCTCATAAAATACTTTCTATATGATGCGCCCTTTTCAAGAATTATGCATAAAACATGGAACGTAAATTTAATCAAGAAAATAAATATGGGCTTAGCCCCAGAAATAACAAAAGGAAAAAAAAACTATAATGAAATCTGCCTACAGTTCCTATAGAGCCCAGCCAAAGTTAAGTCGGTTACTTGTAATGAGTTTAACTCAGGCTGATACAAAACGGGTCGCGCTGGTTCCGCGAAACCTTGAGATTTGGGGTTATCTCCCGTCGAGTCTGGCTTTTCTGGGTCCACCTTCTTGAGTTGGTTTAAGTAAACCGTAAATAATTCAAACACAGGAAGGAAAAGAAAAAAAAGCCACCACATCTCCAAGCCTTTTTCCAAGGCCTCGCTCTAGAGGGTACCAGACGGCAAGAGTCTAAAAGCTGGCCAGGGACAAGCCCTAAGCACGACGCCGCCACTCAACTTCGGGAAAGCCCTGCGTCTCCGCAGACGGCGATCCCACAGGGGAACAGGTGCCGCACCCGGCAACCCACTCACTCCTGCAGGACGGACCTCCTCCACCCCATACTCACGGGCTCATTTCACCTCCCCAAATAAGTTTGGCTGCCGCACAGCCGCCAGCTCCGCATCTGCACCTCTCCGCCGGGGCGGCGGCGCTCACGCCCGCGTGCCCCGCACC
>NW_007249689.1:338830-339850 GCF_000164805.1 Carlito syrichta | reverse complement strand
ACCCCGCGAGCCCCTCGGCTGACCCGCGGCTGCCACAGCCCCTCGGGCGGAAGTTTATTCGGCACGGGGGGGAGGGGAGCGTTGCCCTAGGACGACTCCTACCCGCTCAGACCCGAGGGTTCCCGGCGGCCGCGACGCACAGCGCGGGGGCCGAAGAGCTATCGCCGGGCGGCCGGGACTGCGGACTGAGCGGGAGGGCTCGAGCGCCGCCCGGGCTCGCAAAGTACTCGCGGGCCGAGGGGGTGCCGCGGCGGCCAATCAGAGCTCAGAGTCGCGTGAGTGGAGGGCGAGCCAACCAATCAGGGCGCCGGAAGATGAGCTTCCCTTTCCAAACTCTTCCCCGGAGCCCTAGGACCCAGATGCCCAGCCCCGGGCGCTGCACCCTGGAAAAGCGAGATGGTGCCCTAAGACACTGACTTCTCTAAGCTTCGGTGTTTTTAGGTAAATACTGGGGGTACTTATGTCAGAGCACGCAGCTGCGGCCTTCTCGATGTTAAGTACTAAAAGGATCGCAGAAAAGACATTTAAGAGGCCTGCCAAGGCTGCAATCTGCCTAATAACATTCATAAATTCACAGTATTTACTGAGTCCCTCTTACATGCAGGAACTGTATTGCAGAGATACAAATAACTCACTGCTGCTCAAGGAAAGAAAATTCCCTGACCTCAAGCAACTCAAGTTCTTCCGAGGGGAGCTTTGCGGGAACTCATAACTCTGGTATTTATTGTCAGCTCTTTAAACAAAAAACACTATGACGTGCCATACTTCAGAGTTGTTTTTATTGTTACCTTCCTGTAAGAAGAGAAAATTGAGGCCAATCGCGGTGGCTCACACCTGCAATCCCAACACTTGGGGAGGCCTAAGCAGGAGGATTCCTTGAGCCCAGGAGTTTGAAATCAGCCTGGGCAACATAGCGAGACCTTGTCTCCTCAAAAACAAAACAAGCCGGGCTCGGTGGCTCAGCCTGTAATCCCGCGCCTTTGGGAGGCTGAAGTGAGCGGATTGCCTGAGCCCGCGGGT
>NW_007249689.1:324918-338810 GCF_000164805.1 Carlito syrichta | reverse complement strand
AAAAAAAAAAAAAAAAAATTGGTAGTGTGCACCTGTAGTTTCGGCTACTTGGAAGACTGAGGTGGAAGGATTGCCTGAGCCCAGCAGATCGACGCTGGAGTGGTCGTGAATTTGCCACTGCACTCCAACCTGGGCGACGGAGTGAGAACAAGTCTTTACACATTAAGTTCCAAACCAATAATGAATTTCCAGAAAATTTACTTATAACCTGCCTCAAGTGTGGACAACAATCTCAGCTTTTAAGAAATACATGTCTAGCAGACCCGGTGGCTCACGCCTGTAATCCCAGCACTTTGGGAGACAGAGGCAAGAGAATTGCTTGAGATCAAGGGTTTGAGACCAGCTTGGACAACTTGGCAAGACCTCATCTCTAAAACAAATCAAGAAATTAGCCGGGTGTGGTGGTGCACACCTTTAGTTTCAGCTACTTTTAAGACTGCGGTAGAAGGATCACCTGAACCCAGCAGGTTGAAGCTGCAGTAGCCATGAGCATGCCATTGAACTCCGGCCTGGGCAGCAGAGTGAGACTATGACCAAAAAAAGGGGGTGTGGGGGTTTAGTCTCTCTAGAGAAGAAAATTCCTGAAGTTCTGCCTTTCTTTGGCCAGGTTAAATTTGTTTTTAATTATTTTTCTCTTTTTTGAGTCTGAGTCTCACACAGTTCAGCCTTCTAAGTAGGTGGAACCACAGGCGTGTGCCACCACCCAGCTAATGTCTTTGATTTATTGTAGAGACGAGGACTTGCCATGTTGTTCAGGCTGGTCTTGAACTTATGGGCTCAGACAGTCCGTCTCTGCCTCCCAAAGTGCTGGGATTGTTGGAGTGAGCCACCGCGCCTGACCCAGGTTAAACTCTTAAAGAGAAACCATCTCCAAAATGTTCTAAACAATGTTCTAATCATCCCCAAAATGTTCTAAACATTGGCCACCAGGAAGTATCCCTGTCAAAGTGTTTTCCCCACAAGCCCCAGCCTCCCAGCCTGCTACTGAGCTCTCTGCCTTATCCCAACTGCTTGCCTCTGCCTCTCATCACTCCCAGTTCTGATATTTGCTTCAGCAAGTGTAAGTGCTCCACCTCTCCCTCCACTCCTCCCTCACCAAACTAGGCGTTTGGCCCATCTTTGCTTGTACCAAAAGTTAAAGACTAGTTCTGTTCAAAACATTGGACAGAACATTCTCCATGACCTGTGATACTAAACTTACAGGACCTTGTTAGTGCATTTTCTTCCAAGCAACCTTAGTCAAATTCTTAACCATTAGTCAGAGCTGTGGAGACTTGGGTGTGTGGCAAGGAGGAGCCAACCCTTCAACAATGGAAAAGATGAAAATGAAAGTTAAAATGAGTACATGAGCGGCCATTTTATTGAGAGATTAGCTAGATCAAAGTTAATGAACTTGAATGCTATCACATTTCGTAAGTTGTGAACATTCATGTAGAAACTAGTTTGAAATTTACTACCATTTTATTATGACTGCAATAAAAATAATAGCCAAGGTGTAATATTGCTGAGCGCCAAGCCCCATGCAAAACTCTTTACCTCCATTTAATTCTCACATCAAATCTTTGAGGTGGATTCTATTATTATAGTGGGGTCTCAGAGAGGGCTTGAGATGCTCAGGAAGTGTAGCATACACCACTTACCAAATAGTTGAGAAAAGTTTCCATCGCTACCAATGGACACCGACTATCAGCCCTGGAAACATTAATTTTTCATTGTTCCTGTTTTGCAATTCTTGTTCTAGCTAAATTTCTCTTATAGGATTCCACTTTGCAGGAGATCATCCAGAGGGCATCGCAGTTATTGCCTCAAGCAAGAAGGTGTGACCTTGAAATAGTCATTTTACCTATTTGGGCTTCAGTTTCCCTATTTGTAAAATAAAGGGGTTGGACTAGGTAAGTATTAGTTGTTTGTCAGTTCTAAAACTGTAAGTCTAGCCAGCTTGACACACCATTAACTAACTGAAAGGACCAAGATGGAGTCGATATACCCAATGAGCAGCCATTTTAACATTGCCTAGATCTCCCATGTTTTTCTAGCAGTTCCCTTTAATTTATCCTCTAATCACTAGCTAAAGGCAATCCCCCTCCCCAGCATGTTTTGTTTTTTGTTTGTTTTTTTTGTTTTGTTTTGAGTTGGAGTCTCACTCTGTCACCCAGACTGGAGTGCAGTGGCACGCTCCCGGCCACCGCAGCCTCGACCTGCTGGGCTCTGGCGATCCTTCCGCGTCAGCCTTCCAAGTAGCTGGAACTAGAGGCACGCGCTACCACACCCGGCTAATTTTTGATCTATTGTAGAATGAGGTCTCGCCAAGTTGCCCCGGCGGGTCTCGAACCCGCAGGCTCAGGCAGTCCACTCACCTCAGCCTCCCAAAGTGCTGGGATTACAGGCTGAGCCACCAAGCCCGACCCCCAGCATGTTTTGTAAACAAGTTAACCTAATCAGCCCTTCATGACACAGACACCATCAATATGGCAGGTGTCCTGTGACTGACCCACCCATCTGCTGGCCGTCATCACCTGATATCAGTACCTGTGCTTACCTGCCCCTCTGTAATGACATGGAGCAGACCACCACCCAATCAACATTGTTTTATTAAGCACTGGCCAGGCCATGTGCTCTTTGAGCCATGGTTTTTTAGCTTTGCCTCCCTCCCCTACTTTGGGGAGGTTAATATCCACTCTTTCTCTAACGTACTTTTTTTTTTTTTTTTTAGAGTCGGAGTTTTACTCTGTTGCTCAGGCTGGAGTGCAGGGGCACACTCATGGCCACTGCAGCCTCACCCTGCTGGGCTGAAGTGATCCTTCCATCTCAGCCTCCCAAGTTGCTGGAACTACAGGTGTGCACCACCACGCCCAACTAATTTTTTGATTTGTCGTAGAGATGAAATCTCGCCAAATTGCCCAGGCCAAATTACCTCTGGGCCCAGGCAATTCTTTTACCTCCGCCTCCCAAAGTGCTGGGATTACAGTCATGAGCCACCATGACCAGTTTTTTTACTTTCTAAATAAATGATATTTTCCAATCTAACTTGTGTGCAATTCTTTGCATCTTTCATGCAGCACCAGATCACAGACCAAACATCACCCTTCGGGTCTGACCTAACATTTTGGAGGCCCCGCTGGGAGATTTTAATACCTAACACTAACTACAAAACTGAAATATGGAGAAAAGAAGTTTATATTTTCTTTTTCTTTAAATTAAAAAAAAATTTTTTTCAGAGGCACGAGTCTCACTAAGTTGCCCAGGCTGGTCGTGAACTCCTGGACTCAAGTGATCCTCCCACCTCAGGCTCCATGGAGGTTAGCTGAGACTACAGGCAAACACCACTACACCCAGCTAAGAGTCTATATTTTCAAATCCAATGCGTTTAAGTCACTTTTGAACCAACTCCCTAAATAGAAACTCTACACCCGCTCATTAAAAAGCCAGAGCAAATCTTTCCCATTAGAAGAGTAAATGAAGTGATTGATTTAAAGGCTGATGAAACCAGCCAGAACATCCCTCCGTATGACATTCCTCCATGGCTGGAATCTCTGTCTTCTCCATTGGGATAAAGCAACATATAGTTCACACTATTGATTTCTTATTCAACATCCACTCCTGTCCTTCCTCATTAATAAAGCTCTCTGTTTTTGTTTTTATCTGCCTGTTTTTTAGGTAACCACCCAACTCCAGCTACAAAGGGCCAACTCAATTAGCCTGAGTAAATCAGTAAATGGACTCCCTAATCTGGTAGGAAATGTGTAGTGCTTACCCTCTCCATCCAGACTACTCTGGGAAGACACTCTCACACCACAGCTGGTGTCTGCTGCCTAGCGTGTGGGAGAAAAAAATGCCACACCTTTAGTCACAGACTTCTGTGTTGATGAAGTCTGTGACTAAAGGTGTGGCATTTTTTTCTCCCACACGCTAGGCAGCAGACACCTGCGGTGGGTCCTCCAGCTCAGTCCATACACTATCTACCCAGAGACAGCATCAGATCCCACAGGGTGAGGGCTCAGCGCCACCCAGACAGCAGTCGCAAGTCCAGGCCTCCAGAACTTCTGACTGACTGGTTTGAAGTTGGCGTACCCACAACCCCCTCTTTGGGTTGATAAATTTGTGGGAGCAGTTCACAGGACTCAGGAAAACACATTTACCAGTTTATTATAAAGGCTGTTACAAAGAATACAGATGAAGAGACAGTTTGCGGGGGCAGGCTGTGGGGGAAGGGACCCAGAGCTTCCAGTCCACCCTGGGAATCCCTCCCTCCATGAACATCCATGTTTTCAACCATGCGGAAGCTCTCTTCCCCCAGTGTAGAGGACAGGACCCTCTCTGCGGAGGGTCTTAGAACCCACAGTCAGAAGTTGGGGAAGTTCAGAGTCCTGCCATGGGGCAGGTGAAATGAGGACAGGAGAAGATCAGAGAGATTGGGTTTCTGAGACCTGCCCTACCCAACATTGTAATAAAAGACTGTGGCAAGGGCTGTGGGAGTTCTGAACCAGGAACCCTGGACAAAAGCTATTATCTAAAGCAGGGGTGCCCAACATTTTGGCTTCCCTAGGCCCCTGTTGGCTAACCTTTTGGGGCCTCATGGAGTGAAGAGGAATTGTCGGGCCACACATAAATTATATAATATCGTTAATGTAAATATGTAATAATACTTCATTTATTTATTTGTTTGTTTGAGTAAGAGTCTCACTCTGTCACCCAGGCTGTAGTGCAGTGGTATACTCATAGACATCATAGCTTTGACCTGCTGGGATTGGACTCGATCATTCCACCTCAGCCTTCCAAGTATCTGGAACCATAGGCACTCGCCACCACACCAGCTAATTTTTTTATTTATTGTAGATACGAGGTCTCGCCAAGTTGCCCAGGCTAGTCTTGAACCCCTGGGTTCAGGCAGTCCTCTTGCCTCTGTTTCCCAAAGTGCTAGGATTACAGGCGTGAGCCACCACACCCAGCCTATTTTAAAATATTTTTTACTATAAAGCTTAGAAAAATGAGAACATAAAATTAGTGAGAAATTTGACCTTGTTTTTGTAAAGGTAATCTATCAGTGTCTGGTCTGATGGAAGTGTTTCTTAGTGAGTTCTCAAGGTGCTCCTCAGAAATGTCTGTTCAAATTTTGCTCTTTGTATCCTTCATGATTGAAAACAGCTGCTCATTAGCCGGGCATGGTGGCTCAGGCTTGTAATCCTAGCACTTTGGGAGGCAGAGGTGAGTGGATTGTCTGAGCCCAGGGATTCGAGACTAGCCTGGGCAACTTGGTGAGATCTCGTCTCTCCAAAAATCAAAAAAATTAGCCGGGCGTGGTGGCACATGCCTGTGGTTCCAGATACTTGGAAAACTGAGGTGGAAGGATCGCCTGAGTCCAGCAGATTGAGGCTGAAGTGGCTGTGAGCGTGCCACTGCACTCTAACCTGGGCAACACAGTGAGACTCCGACTCAGAAAAAAAAAAGAAAACAGCTGCTCACAAATGTATGTGCTGCCAAAAAGTGATGTCATGAATAAGGTGTGACTGTGAACTTCAAAAATGGAACTATGCATGGGGTCACAAAGAAAATAAATGCTAAAAAATACATTGATGTTCAAAGATTTTTCAGGGCCGCATAACTAGCTGTCCTGGGCCACATGCAGCCCACGGTTGTCAGCTAGACATGCCCGATCTAAGGCATAACACCACACAAACATACAAAGAGACTGCACTTTTCCACACTCACTCCAGGCACTCCCACCCCTTTCAGTTGGGCTGGGCCACATGATTAACTAGTTAGAACCACCAGTCTGGAGTAGGTTGTAGGCAGAAGTGGTACGTGTTTTTCCAGATAGAATACTGAATTGCCAGCATACGTCCTTACAGTGTTACTCCTCCCCAGTACTCAAAATCAGTATTGTCTTGAAGATAATGGTAAAGCCTCTGTCAGCCTAAGATCCACAAAAAAAGGACACCATGGAGCAGTGTCATCTAGTTTGAGTAAGAAATACACCTTTGTTGTTTAAGCCACTGAGATGTGGGGATATTTTTCATTGCAGTAGGACCAAGAATCTAGGTTATGCTAGAATTAGACTAGTCCCAGACTATTCTAGTTAATACTTGATAACCATTACAGGCCAAGCATGGTGGTTCATGCCTGAAATCCCAACACTTTAGAAGGCAGAGGTCAGAGGATTGCCTAAGCCCAGGGGTTCAAGACCAGCCTGGGCAACTTGGCGAGACCTCGTCTCTACCAAATTAAAAAATTAGCCAAGCATGGTGGTGTGTGCCTGTGGTTCCAGCTACTTAGTAGGCTGAGGCAAAAGGATCACCTGAGCCCAGCAAGTCAAGAATGTGGTGGTCATGAGTGTGCAACAGAGTGAGGGCCCAACTCAAAAAAAAAAAGCTGGGTGTGATGGCTCATGCCTGTAATCCCAGCACTTTGTGAGGCAGAGGTGAGAGGGTTGCCTGAGCTCAGGGGTTTGAAACCAGCCTGAGCAACATGGCAAGACCTCGTCTCTAAAATAAATCAAAAAATTAACTGGGTATGGTGGCGTATCCCTGTGGTTCCAGCTACTTGGAAGGCTGAGGTGGAAGGATCACCTGAGCCCAGCAGGTCAAGGCTGTGGTGGCCGTGAGCATGCCACTGCACTCCTACCTGGGTGATAGAGTAAGACTCCAACTCAAAAAAAATCCGGGCATGGTGGCGCATGCCGGTAGTTCCAGTTACTCGGAAGACTGAGGCAGAAGGATCACCTGAGCCTAGCAGATTGAGGCTGTGGCGGCCGTGAGTATGCCACTGCACTCCAGCCTGGAAAACAAAGTAAGGCTCCTACTAAAAAAAAAAAAAAAAGGGAAAGAAAACCATTACAGTCCTAATGTAAACTGCCCAAAGTGAAGGATTTTCAGTCCATGCTTGGTGGAGAGAATTCTCTATTTCCTGCCAGGTATGAACAAGTCAGCCTATAACCCAGATTGCCACTAGCAGCACAAGAGGGACTAACCTTAAAATGAAGCCAACATGCTGGGGATGACAGACAGAGAGATAGAAAAACCTGTGAAGATATGAGTGAGCTAACAGACACACCACTCCTACAGGCTACTGTTTCCTGGATTTCTAATTCTGTAAAAGAGTAATTTTGTTTACTTGTTCCTCCATAACAGTGTAAGCAAAAACTACATCTTGTATATCTTTAATTTCATCTCAGTTCCTAACACAAATTTAGCTCAAGAAGCACTAAAAAATATTGGCTACATTAAAATTTTTAAAAATACAATAGCTCACACTGTTGCCTTCAGAAATAAAATATTATCTGTATTAACAAGGGGAAAAAGTAATTTGATTCAATCCAGGTTTCTTACAGATGAAGAGATTAAAATCTTATCAAGTTTATAGAGCTTTGTTATGGCAGAACTGAGGAGGGAAAAACAAATAATTGTTTCATCAAAAATGACCGTCGTTTCCAACTTAAGATAGAGAAGAACTGAGACAGTGTATTACGCTGGTACTTACTAGCTATCTGACCTTGGACAAGTTTCTTAACCTTTCCGAGCTCTGGTTTTTTCCCCCTATAAAAAGGAATAATAACTCCTAACTCATGACTCAACATATAAAAAGCACTCAGATACATAGTAAATGTTATATACATTGCAGCCCTCTTAAATGATGTTTATTCACAGCTAAATTATTTTTTATGCATTAGGATAGATTCTGTTCTCCATTCATTTCATTCAAACTATGGCCTTTGTTTTCTCACATCACATAAAATGATAGTGTACACCTATATACCTGTGTGGTCAGCACCCACACTTTTGTCATGATGGCAACAAGAAAAGATGTGTTACTACTGTCCCTTGGCCATAGCTAATTGGTCAAGAGGTGGACACCTGACCCCAGTTGGGCCAATGAAGCCATTCCTCTAGGATATTTAGACTTGGGAAAAGAGATCACCTAGATATCAAACCCTGGGAGAATGTCATTGGACAGGTTTTTTATTTTTTGTTTTTTCAAGTCAGAGTCTCACTCTGCCACCCAGGCTGGAGTACAGTGGCATGATCATGGCTACTGCAGCCTCCACCTGCTGGGCTCAGACGATCTTTTCACTTCAGTATCCTGAGAAGCTGGGATTCCAAGCACATGCCACCATGCCCAGATTTTTTTTTTTAATTGTAGACATGGGATGTCAGCATGTTGCCCAGGCTGATCTTGGACTCCTGGACTCAAGCAATCCCTCTCACCTCAGTCTCACAAAGGACTGGGATTATAGGTATAAGCTACCGCACCTGACTGACATGTTTTCTGGTCAAGTGAAAAGAATCATTCTGCATTAGAGAATAAAGTCAATGGACAGAGGGAAGCCAAGAAAACAGAAGCGTCTTCATTATACTGGAACTCTCAGCTCCAAGTTTTCTTGACCAGTGACTGAATTTCTGCCTTTCTTTTCTGCTAAGACTCATCTCTAAGGTTTTCCTGTGTCCTTCCAATGGAGTTTCCATGAGCGATTCCCACATGGACTTATTAAGATACAACTAATGCAATGATATGCTATATAATATTATTATAAAGTAAAAAAATAAGAAGAGGGAAAGTCCTTAGATTAGTTACCTTCTTTAATGACCTGGGTGACACCACTAGAAATATGATCAAGTTTATCAAAATGAATCAGCAATTTTTTAAATCAAATGCCAACTATATGTAAGGTACCTGTACCAGAGACTTCAAATTATCTCCTTCAAATCATCTTTTTTCTCATTCTTCCATAACACATTCATTTCTGGATAGTCCTATGGCAACTCAGCTAAAATCTTACTTTTCCCAGTGTCCTTTAAGGCAGTGGGTGTGGCCACATAACTGAATTCTGGCTGTTGAGAGCTAAGCAGAAATCTTGTGTGGTACATATGTAAAAGAAAATCATTAAAAGGAAGGGTATACATGGTTCTTTTTTTTTTTTTTTTGAGTTGGAGTCTCACTCCATCGCCCAGGCTGGAATGCCATTGCACACTCACAGACACGGCAGCGTCGACCTGCTGGGCTCCATTGATCCTTCCACCTCAGCCTTCCAAGTAGCCAGAACTTCAGGCATGTGACACCTGGCTAATTTTTTGATTTATTGTAGAGGTCTCACCAAGTTTCCCAGGCTGGTCTTGAACCCAGGGGCTCAGATAATCCACTCACCTCAGCCTCCCAAAGTGCTGGGATTACAGACTGAACCACCGAGCCCAGCCTACCCATGGTTCTTATGCCTTCTCTCCATCCTATTACCTGAGGCATATGATGACTGGAGCCCTTTCAGTCATCTTGAGCCATAAGGAGGATCACTGTACCCAAAACCATGGAGCCACCATGCCAGTCCTGAACTGCTCACTTCCAGAATTCTTTCATGTGAGAAAGAAGTAAGTTCCTATTTTATTTCCACTATCATCTTGGTTTTTCTGTTATATGGCACTGAATTCTTTTTTTTTTTTTTTTTTTTTTTGAGTGATGGTCTTACTCTGTTGCCCAGGCTGGAGTACATTGGCACAATCACAGATGACCACAGCCTTGACCCCTGGGCTCAAGTGATCCTCCCTCCTCAGCCTCCTGAATAGTTGGGACTACAGGCACACACCTGTTGGGACTACAGGCACTAACCATGGCTGGCTAGTTTTTTTTAATTTTTGTAAAGATGAGGTCTTGCTATGTTGCTTAAGCTGGTCTCAAGCTCCTGGGTTCAAGCAATCCTCTGGTCTCGGCCTTCCAAAGTACTAGGATTAAAGATATGAGCCACCACGCCTGACCCACTGAATCTAATTCTGATACTATTTATATAGTGCCATTGTAGTTTGGTAAATTATATTGAGTTAAGTTGGAACATTAATGCTGTATTAAAATAAATGAATCTAAAAAAGATATTTTTAAAGATTTTGTATTTATTTGAAAGATGTGGGGGCCGGGTTCAGTGACTTAAGCTGTAAGCAATTTGGGAGGCCGAGGAGAATGGATTGACTGAGCCCGTGGGTTCGAGACTAGCCCGGGCAACTTGGTGAGACCTCATCTCTACAATAAATCAAAAATTAGCTAGGCATAGTAGCGGACACCCGTAGTTCTGGCTACTCGGAAGGCTGAGGGGGAAAGATCGCCGGAACCCAGTGGATCAATGCTGGGGTGGCCATGAGCGTGCCACTGCACTCCAGCCTGGGCAACGGAGTAAGATTCCAACTCAAAAACAAAAACAAACAAACAAAAAAGATGTGGGTACAATTCAGGATTAGGTATACAAATGGTCATTGTACAGGTAAATTTGGGGCCTGACTTTAGTCCCCACTTTGTCTGGTTTGAGATAAAAAAGATCTTGAAAGAAATGTTACGGAGACGAGTACATACTACTAGATTTAAAATTTTTTATCCAGTTGGGCGCTGTGGCTCATGCCTCTAATCCCAGGCTGGAATGCAATTTGGGAGGCCCAGGTGAGAGGATTGCCTGAGCTCACAGGTTCAAGACCAGCCTGGGTAATTGGCAAGACCTCATCTCTACAGTAAATCAAAAAAATTAGCTGGGTGTGGTGGTGTATGCCTGTAGTTCCAGCTGCTTGGAAGACTGAAGTGAAAGGATTGCCTGAGTCCAGCAGGTCAAGGCTACGGTGGCCGTGAGCATGCCGGTGCACTCCAGCCTGGGCAACAGAGTGAGACTCCAACTAAAAAAAAAAAAAAAAAAAATTCTATCCAAAAATATATCTACAGACTGGGAAAGGAAGGGATAGGTGCAAAGTCAGAAGGAAAAATTCCAGCCAAAAATAATAATAATTGACTGCTATCAATATGTTTCAAATACTTGCTCCAGCAAGAATAAACTGCACTGAAGTCATCAAAGTTCCAACGTTCAGTTTTTCAGGGGCAAAAACTCTGTCTTATGAGATCCCCAGGGGAAAATTAGATTCCAAGGGGAAAGACTAACTCTAGCCAAACTGACAAGAGTCTGATACGCCAGAAGGCCCACTTAAGGGCCTAGCCCTGCGTATCTGTCTTAATTACCACTATGTAGCATATTTATTGGATAAGTTAATTAATTTTCATTGGAATATAACTGCAATGAGATCAAGAAACTCATAACTTCTGGTTATTTGGGATCTTCTACAGTTTCCATGGGAACAAGGCCATATAAAATCACAGTTCAGAATGTAGATTGTTTTCCTGGTCGGGGGGAGGTCAGGGTCTCACTCTGTCATCTGGGCTGGGGTGCAGTAGCACAGTCACAACCCGCTGCAGCCTTGACCTCCTGGGCTCAAGCAGTCCTTCCACCTCGGTCTCTCAAGTAGCTGAGACTACAGGTATGCACCAGCACAACCGGCTAATTTTTTTTTTTTTTTCAAAAAAGACAGTCTTTATTGAAATAAGTTAACCAATAGGTGTATCTGAGAAAGCGTATATCAGTTAGTTAGGGCAATAAGAGCTTCTACAACGTTTCCCATCTGTTCCCGCAAGCTCTGTTCCGCTGCTGCTCGAGAGATCTCCAGCTCTGTCATTATCAGCTCCAGATCTTCCTTTTTTTTTTAATGATCTTTTCTCTTTCCATTTTTTTTTAAATTGTAGAGACAAGGTCTCACCAAGTTGCCCAGGTTGGTATTGAGCCTGCAGGCTCAGGCAATCCATTCACCTCAGCCTCCCAAAGTGCTGGGATTACAGGCCGAGCCACCGAGCCCAGCCTCAGATCTTCCTTCTTGATGGTGACTTTTGCCAGTTCCTTCTCTCTCACTCTTGTTTGGCTTTCTGCTCCTGCAACCTTACGTCTCCACTGACAGACATGGCCGTTTCCAGATTGGATCTCTGAATCTCCTTCTCCTCTTCATAGTCGGTGACCCACTCCAAGGCTGCCACACCATTATCTTGCTTCTGTGGCTTCTCAAGAGGCTGCTCTGGGCCACTGGTCTCAGTCTCTAACTCCACTCCACATCCCCCTTGGTTGCCATATCCATTCCACCACCATGCCGTCACATAAGCCCCACCTCTCGGTCGCCTGGTTAGCTTTTATTTATTTTTTTGTAGAGACAAAGTCTCTCTATGTTGCCCAGGCTGCTCTTGAACTCCTGGCCTCAGGCAATCTTCCCACCTTGGCCTCCAAAACTGCTAGGATTATAGGCATAAGCCAACGCACCAAGCTCATTTGAATTGCTTTATTTTATTTATTTTATTTTATTTTTGTCAGAGTCTCACTCTGTCACCCAGACTGGAGTGCAGTGGCACGCTCACAGCCACCACAGCATCAACCTGCTGGTTTCAGGCCATCCTTCCACCTCAGCCTTACAAGCAACCAGAACTACAGGTGCGCGCTACCACTCCCGGCTAATTTTTTTGATTTATTGTAGAGATGAGGTCTCGCCAAGTTGCTCAGGCTGTTCGTGAACCCATGGGCTCAGACAATCCCCTTACCTCAGCCTCCCGAAGTGCTGGGATTACAGGCTTGAGCCAATACCTGGCCTATTATTATTTTTTGAGTTGCGGTCTCACTCTGCCTCCCAGGCTGTAGTGCAATGGCACAATCCCAGCTCACCACAGCCTCTGCCTCCTGGGCTCAGGCAGTCCTCCCACCTCAGCCTCCCAAGTAGCTAGGACTACAGTCTTTTTTTTTTTTTGAGTTGGAATCTCACTCTGTCACCCAGACTGGAGTGCAGTGGCACACTGTTCACGGCCACTGCAGTGTCGACCTTCTGAGTTCAGGTGATCCTTCCACCTCAACCTTCCAAGTAGCTGGAACTACAGGTGTGCACCACCACGCCCAGCTAATTTTTATTTATTGTAGAGACTAAGTCTCACCATGTTGCCCAGGCTGGTCTCGAACCCGCGGGCTCAGGCAATCCTCTAGCCTCCGCCTCCCAAAGTGCTGAGATTACAGGCATGAGCCACAGAGCCTGACAAGTACACAGTAAATGTTAGCCATTTATAGCTTTACAAAAACTCTGAGCTAGAGCAAGCCTTTGTGGACACTATGGTTATTATCTGATCTAAATCCAAAGTCAAGATAACATGAAAACAGACTCTAAGGAAGCAAAAACAAGAAGTGATTGACAAGAATTCCTGGACCAAAGGCTGAATGTCATTTCAGTTCTGCTATACATGCTATAACACAACTGTTGGTATTTAAAACAAGGAGTGAAGCTTTAAAAACAATTCCCCATAAATTGTGCTGGTGTGATTTACAAGTAGGCTGTAAACCCACATAGATAGAGGTCAAGTGGGGTTAACTTGTATTTATTTCAATCATTTAGTTTAAAATACTCTGTCTTTGGGCTCCTATGCTCACACATCAAATGGCTGAGAAGACCATACAACTCACCTGAGCTTTTTAAAGCAGAAGGACCCAGGAACCACTCGGTTTACTTCAAGGCAAGGTAGGACTTGTTAAAAACACCAGGACTAAAACTTACCTGGGGCTGAAATGCCAACAGAAACTGAGCTGCCCCTCTATGGCTGTCTCCCAGTTCCACATTCTCCATGTCAATTCTGCTTTCCTGCTCTTCTCTCAATGCCAACTCATATCCATTCTTTGTTCTCTTTTTGGTTCCTGCTGCCTCATAATTTTTCATCATCCTCATGGTGTAAGAGGGTATTTTTCTTTTTGAGTTGGTGTCTCACTCTGTTGCCCAGTCTGGAGTGCAGTGGCACAATCATGGCTCACTGCAGCCTTGACTTCCTGGCTCAGGTGATCCTACAGGCATGTGCCATCACATCCAGCTAATTTTTTTTATTTTTTGTAGAGATGAGGTTGCACTATGTTGCCTAGGCTCAAGGAATCCTTTTACCTCAGCCTCCCAAAGTGCTAGGATAATAGGGGTGAGCCATCCTACCTAGCCAAGACACTATGTTCACTTGTAAATTCTCATCATTTCTTGGTTTGTGTTCTCCACAGAAAGGAAATCTAGTTCATATCTCTTTCTTTTTTTTTTTTTTTTTTT